>NC_056626.2:289884558-290195392 GCF_002870075.4 Lactuca sativa
AACTCTAAGAACTCATATGCAAAGCCAACTTTAATTGGAATGGGCACAGAATATGTCAACACGATAGGTTATAAACCTCAAGTCGTGTGCTAGTGAAGAACTTCAGGTTTTATTCTTGATTAGTTCTTGACACTTTCAAGACCTTAAAGACTCCCACTGTCCTCTTGACATATAAGACTTTCTTGTCAGATATTCAAGAGATAGTGTGGATTCTAATCAAGACAAACACTTCACACAATTGGCCTTTGCTTCGTCTTTGTTTTATCCAAAACATCATAACTTACCAATTTCAAATGTACAAGAGTAGAAAACTTTTACTCTTACATTTGACATGTGTTTTAAACCTTCTTTAAGACATGTCACTCAAGTTACATTCTTAGAGTATAACTCTAAGAATTGTTTTTGGAACGAAGTATGAATCATCTTCTTGATTTAACCACTACAACAATTCATAGCACCTCTTCTTAGCTATCAGAATGCACTTAGAGGATAAATTGTGATAAGCTCTCTAAATCATTAAGATGATCATAAAAACTGATACTAAAGTACTCTCCCATCTTTTTAGATTTGAGAAACTTTTATCCTTCTACCTAATTTGATTCTTCTTCTTAATAATATTATTTGATTAGTTTGATCAAGAATTAATTTAGAAGTAATTAAGTGATCAAAAGATAACTAATTAAATATATGGGTTGATTATGTAAATCATCCATATCTTGTATAGTGGACTAAGAGGCTCCATGGATTATCAAGTTGGGTTCAACCCATAGGATGCTCCATGGGAGTTACAAACCCATGGGTCATGGAAATGAAGAGTCATGACACATTAGGGTTTACATAGTGTAACCCTAGATGTTTCAACACTATATAAGAGTCCCATTCTCCACCAAAATCGGCTACACATATGAAACAAGAGGGCTAGGCCAATTTTAAGAAGTGTGTATTCTCTCAAAAGTCTTTCCAAGAGAATTTAGTGTTGTGTGAAGCATTTGAGGCATCACACTTGGGGTGCTAGGCTCACAAGGTTTCAAGGATCATAAGCAACAACTAGGTAAGTTATTCTATCTTTCATTCAAGTTAAAAATTGTTCCCCATGTATGCTAGATAGGAATATAACCTTAGAATTCAACTTTGCATGATAATTAGACAAACATAGATCCAAGGTTATTAGGGTTGCATGTACACTTAGGAGGTGTTAGAATGCTCTAAACCCATCAGTGGTATCAGAGCCTAGGCTTGTTGTTTGTTATTTGTGCTAAATAGTTGAAAAAAGTCAATTTTGTGCAATCTTCCTGATGAACTCGCCGAGTCCATGGGGGGACTCGCCGAGTTCATGTGTATCTTCAACCTACTCGCCGAGTAGGTTTGTGCACTCGGCGAGTAGGAGCCTCAGAATGCAGATTTTCGACTTTAGTTGCTGGAAATAGACTAGAAACATTACCCTAAATTGTTTTGGTACTTGAAAACTCGTTTTAGATGGTGGAATGTGTTTGCTAATCCATTTACAACAACATGTTATCAAAATTACAAAGTGTTAAGTGTAATTTTGATTCATGAAAGTGTTCATGTTCATGTTCTTGATCTTATGACGTTTAGATGATCATAGGAATTGTTTGTAACCTATGTGGTAGATTAATTCTTGATCATTATGTGTTTTAAAAGAGTCCATAACTTGTCCTCAAGTTATGGAAAACCAAAAGTCACTTTACTATAAAACAACTAAAAGAACACATGGGTTATAAAAATGAAGAGTCTTCATTCTTAATACCCTAATTAACTCATAAGTTACAAGAAATGAAAAGTTTTGAAAGTTTACAAAACTTGCCCTCAAGTTTTGGAACAAGTAAAGTCATGTTACAACTTTAGTTCCAACCCTTAGAATTTTAAAAGTTAAAATTCTACCCTTATACTTATAATATTATAAGTTAATAATATATATATAGATATATATAGATATATATATATATATATATATATATGTATGTATGTATAAGATCAAACTCGTCTTACCGCTAGTACGCCTCATTCACAAAGCCGGTCTATAAGGTGGGTATAAGGTTGTTGCCTATAAAATGGCAACTTAATGGGTGTCCACTCTCACCGACCGCTTGCTTGACTGGTGGAGGGTCGTTAGCTGAATGGGTAGGACAAGGACTTATAAATTCTCATTAAAAGTATGATGAATATTATAAAGTAACTAAATGTTTTTTTAAATTCCCAATCTTAGTTACTTTAAGAAAAATGTGAATAAGGAGCTAATCCATGAAATTACACTTTACACTTTGTTTAAGTCGTTGGTGGAGCGTATGTGGTTAACCGGCACACTAATTTGGACATAAAAAGGTAGGTAAAGGGTGACTTAAGGTTTATCATAGTATCAGTGGAGCGTGTGTGGTTTACCGGCACATCGATTGAGTGATAAACTTTAAGGGTACCAAGTGATTTGCATGGTTACTTCACACCTCGTTTTGTGATCCTCGGTATCCCAGTCACAAAACTTGGAGGGAACACTCGAGATTGAAACATGCCTTTGAAAAGTTCATTGAATCTCAAAAGAATCTAGGAATTTCTAAGAACCAATCAAAAACCTAATATTTAATATTTCGGTTTTTGTGGTGGAAATTGGTGAATCGTTATTCACCTACCTTTCAAATATGTTATAGCTTGGATTACGGCATACCTCTTCTAAGTTATAATATATTGTGATTGCATCCTAGCCTTAATATTGCATTTGGGTGTTTTATTAAGGACTCTCTTAATATCTAAACTAATCTTGTCCTCTTCCTTCAGATGTCTTCAAACAACGCTGCTTCTGGATCTAATCCTAATGGCTCCTTTACCCTTCTGAACTTGTGTGGGAAAGTCACTTTAGATGGATCAAACTTCAATTAATGGATCAGAAACATCAGGATGATTACCCGCTATGAGGACAAAAAATATGTCCTCGACAAGGACCTTAAGGAGATTGATGAGACCACTGCAACTCCCTAGGAGATCGCTGACTTCCAGGCACATGAAAGGGATGCTACCAAAGTGGCATGCATCATGATGGCTACAATGACAGCGGAACTCCAAAACTCCTATGAGGACTTCTACCCTTTTGAAATGCACCAAGATCTGATGGAAAGATACCATCAAAGTACACGACAATAGAGGTATGAAATCATCTGCTCCATGATAACAATCATGATGAAGGACGGGGAATCCGTCACGAGCCACATGCAGAAAATGTAAAGGTATGCGGATCGGTTGCTGAAGCTTAATGTGAACTTCCCTGAGGAGCTTGCAATAGATATTATTTTGCACTCCTTACCATCGTTCTATGATCAATTCCGCACGACATATCACATGAATAAGGATAAGGTCACACTCAGCAAACTTCAGGGTCTTCTCAAGACCGCAGAAATAGGTGTTAAAGGGAAGTCGGTTGTTAACACTCCTACTCCAAACTCCGCTCCGGTTTTGGCAATCGGGAAAAGTCGAGGGAAGAAGAGAAAGTGCTCTTCGAAGGGTACCAAGGCTAGGACCCTTGATGGCTCTTCTTCAAGTGGAACCAAGAAAGGTTTCGCACTCCTTCTTCTGACCCAAAAGAGGCTGAATGCTTTTATTGCCATGAAAAATCACATTGGAAGCGAAATTGCCCAAAATACCAGCAAGATGTGAAGGATGGGAAAGTTAAACCCAACCATGCAGGTATTTACACTATCTTATCTAATAACTCACCCCATTCTAACTATTGGGTCCTTGATACCGGTTGTGGTATTCATATTTGTTCTGATTTGCAGGGACTAACAAGAAGTGAGAATGTGGAGCAAGAAAGAATAAACTTAGTCATGGGGAATAGGAAAGCTTTACCTGTCACCAAGATTGGAGTTTATTCTTTATCGCTAAGTAGTGGGTTTAGTTTAGATCTGAATAAGTGTTGTTATTCACCAGAAATGGCAAGAAATATTATTTCCTTTCATGCATTGTATAAACAAGGTTTCACCTTTTCATTTGATAATGAAGTTGGTTCTATTAATGCTTTCTTTAATAATGTTCTTTATTTTAAAGCATTACCTTGTGATGGCATGTATGAAATAGTATCTGTGGTTGATAACTTAGAAAATAATGTATTGTGTATTTATTCTGTTAATAATAACTTGGATAAAGCATCATCATGGCATTATCGTCTTGGACATATAAGCAAGAAACGCATAGGCCAACTCCAAAAGGATGGAGTCTTGGAGTCATTTGACCTAAAGTCAGATGATAGCCGCGAATCATGCTTACTTGAAAAAATGACAAAGTCACCCTTCACAGGTTCTTGTGAGAGGGGTGAAGGTTTGTTTGATCTTGTACACACGGATGTGTGTGGGCCCTTCAAACATGCCACAAGGGATGCTAATCGTTATTATTTGACTTTTAATGATGATTAAAGTAGATATGGATATGTGTACTTAATCAAGCATAAGTCAGAGACTTTCGAAAAGTTTAAGGAATTTAAACAGGAAGTAGAGAATCAATTGGGCAGGAACATTAAGATGCTTCGATCCGATCGAGGTGGTGAGTATCTTAGTTCAGAGTTCCTCGACTATCTTAGGGAATGTGGGATTGTCTCACAATTGACACCTCCCAGGACACCGCAGTTGAATGGTGTGGCTAAGAGGCGTAATGGAACCTTGTTGGATATGGTTCGTTCCATGATGAGTCGAGCTTCACTACCAATCTCATTCTGGGGGTATGCCTTAGAGACTGCCGCCCATATCCTTAATCTAGTCCCTACAAAGAAAGTTGCCAAAACTCCTCATGAGATGTGGATTTGTAAAGTACCCAAACTAGACCACATCAAGATTTGGGGTTGCGAGGCTTTCGTGAGACGCGAGACTCATGATAAGCTCGAACCTCGAAGCGAGAGGTGTATTTTCAACGGCTACCCACAGCAATCCTTTGGTTACCTCTTCTAGAGACCTAGTGAAAATGTGGTCTTTGTAGCTAGGAGGGCTTTCTTTAGAGAGAGAGAGAGAGAGAGAGAGAGAGAGAGAGAGAGTTCATAAGCCAAGGAAACAGTGGGAGGCAAGTTGATCTTAAAGAAATTCAAGAGTCAAGCGGTGAAGGAACTTCAAACCCTAGCACTCAACTTGAGGAGGAAACTCCTGTTGAGCCAATTGACAAGTCTGTACCTCTGAGGCGTTCCACAAGGGTTAGGAATGCACCTGAGCATTACTATGGATTCCATATTACTGCAGAAGATGATACACTTATCAGTGATGAGACACTGATAGGTCTGGATGAACCTAACAGTTACGCGGAAGCCATGGCAGGCCCTGAGTCAGCCAAGTGGAAAGAGGCAATGGACAGCGAGATACAGTCCATGTATGATAATCAAGTTTGGAACTTGGTTGAGAATGTACCAGGTCGTAAGACAGTAGGGTGAAAATGGATCTTCAAGAAGAAGACTGACATGGATGGTAAAGTACACACTTATAAGGCACGACTGGTTGTAAAGGGCTTCTCTCAAACTCCTGGAGTGGATTATGATGAGACCTTTTCTCCAGTGGCCAAGATTAAGTCTATCATTTCATGACTATGAAATATGGAAAATAGATGTCAAAACCGCTTTCCTTAATGGAAAGTTGGCTGAAGATGTTTACATGAGTCAGCCAGAAGGTTTTGTCAGCAACGAGTAGCCTAATAGAGTGTGTAAGCTTAAGAAATCCATTTATGGATTAAAGCAAGCACCTCGCAGATGGAATCTTTGATTTGATGAGAAAGTCAAGGAATTTGGCTTTTCTAGGAGTGAAGATGAATTTTGTGTGTATGTCAAGGCTAGTGGGAGTATAGTTAGCTTTTTGGTATTGTATGTGGATGACATACTACTCATAGGAAATGACATCCCAACTCTGCAGGAAGTTAAGTCCTGGCTTGGGAGGTGTTTCTCTATGAAGGACCTAGGAGAAGCTGCCTATATTCTAGGGATAAGGATCTTGAGAGACCGGAGTAAAAGACTAAATGGACTTAGTCAGAGTACCTACTTGGATAAGGTGCTGAAGAGATTCAGCATGCAGGACTCCAAGAAAGGAGAGTTACCCATCCAGAGTAATGCCAGATTGAGTAAGACACAAAGCCCTAGCATTGAGACTGAGATAGCAGAAATTAGTCGAATACCTTATGCTTCGGCTGTAGGATTGATCATGTATGCTATGATGTGTACTTGACCTAATGTAGCCTTTGCCCTGAGCATGGTTAGCAGGTATCAGGGGAACCTTGGCAAGGCATACTGGGCTGCGGTAAAGAATATCCTCAAGTACCTACGGAAGAATAAGGACTGGGTCCTTACCCTCGGTGGGAGTTATGACTTGAGGGTTGTAGGGTATAGTGATGCTAGCTTTCAAACTGATAGGGATAATTTCCGCTCTCAGTCAGGCTGGGTCTTTACCCTAAACGGAGGAGCAATTTCTTAGAAGAGTTCCAAGCAAGAAACAGTGGCTGATTCAACTTGTGAATCAAAGTATATTGCAGCTAGCGAGGCAGCAAAGGAGGCGATATGGTTGAAGAACTTCATTGGAGACCTTGGAGTTGTACCAGCTATTAAAGAGCCAATGGAAATTTTCTGTTATAGTGAAAGCGTTGTTGCCTTAGCCAAGGAACCAAGGGATCACGGGAGATCCAGGCACATCGACAGAAAATACCATTTTATCAGACATCGAATAGAAGGACTCCTCGTGGCAAAGAGGGTATCATCGGATGAGAATCCAGCAGATCCCCTCACGAAGGGACTGACTCGGGTTAAGCATCTCTAGCATGCTCGGAGCATAGGGCTGAAGGATGATATTAAATTTAGTAGTTAGATAACCTCCAAATTTGTAAAGTGTAAATGACATTAGATGATGAATAAAAGGTGTTTTATTTATGAGTAAAGTGTTAATATCTCTTTCAATCGTTTACTATATTTCTTTTGCATGTTTTGACTTCCAGAATAATTATGTTTGGTATATCATATTATTCAAACCTCCACAGTCGGTCATATGTTGGAAGTAGGTATGAATCAAGATTGTCATGATTGGTTGCAGAGGTCTAAGGTGTTGGACATGGCTACAACAATCATGAGTGCTCATAAGTCGTGAGCAATGGACTCAACCCATGCTCACTGGAATCACTTCATGGAATTTATCTCGAGTGATTATGTGATGGTAATATCATATAAGTCTTCAAACCTAGAGGTATGATTTGTTACTTATCAGTTGGTTATGCATTGATTGTACGAAAACGCATTGGTAACTCGATGTTATAAAACGTGCTTTTGTGTATAATTCAATGAGTGGTAGAACAAACATATGAGTCGAAGTTTATCTGTTCCTTCTTGGATTAGAAGCTGATATCTGGGCCCCTCGATGATTTTGTTTTGACCTATGTACCGGGCCAGGTCAGAACTAAGTTGATGTGTTCAATTAAGTTCTTTGTCAAACAAATCAGGAATCGAGAAACAAACTGCTGGACAATAAGTAAGACATTGTTCCATGTAATTGTCCGGCTGATATCTAGAACAGAGGATTATATGATCACTTATCTTAAATGGCGTATCAACATCTTCTCAGTTCCAAGAGACCTTGAAAGAGCTACGATTGCCGATTGGTTCCTGAAGTACTAGAGTTATAGTTATTAGACTTATCCAAGTGGGAGACTATTGGATAAGGTGTCTAAGTCCATAACTATTTATGGTAAGTACTTGACCCGACCCGGCATGGTCCATTTGGGTTGCATGGTACCATGAAATTGGATAGACTAAATGAGAGAAATAACACTTGGAGATTATTAATATATTATAAGTTCTAATATATTAATAATATTATTTGATTAGTTTGATCAAGAATTAATTTAGAATTAATTAAGTGATCAAAAGATAACTAATTAAATATATGGGTTGATTATGTAAATCATCCATATCTTGTATAGTGGACTAAGAGGCTCCATGGATTATCAAGTTGGGTTCCACCCATAGGATGCTCCATGGGAGTTACAAACCCATGGGTCATGGAAATGAAGAGTCATGACACATTAGGGTTTACATAGTGTAACCCTAGATGTGTCAACACTATATAAGAGTCCTATTCTCCACCAAAATCGGCTACACATATGAAACAAGAGGGCTAGGCCGATTTTAAGAAGTGTGTATTCTCTACAAAGTCTTTCCAAGAGCATTTGGTGTTGTGTGAAGCATTTGAGGCATCACACTTGGGGTGCTAGGCTCACAAGGTTTCAAGGATCATAAGCAACAACAAGGTAAGTTATTCTATCTTTCATTCAAGTTAAAAAATTGTTCCCCATGTATGCTAGATAGGAATATAACCTTGAAATTCAAATTTGCATGATAATTAGACAAACATAGATCCAAGGTTATTAGGGTTGCATGTACACTTAGTAAGTGTTAGAATGCTCTAAACCCATCAAAAACATCAACATGTGACCCAGTCACATCATTTATCAAGAATCTCATAATAGAAACTTAGTAGAGTTAGATAGTGGACTTTACCTGATGTAGAGTCAAACTTATTGACTTTAACACCCTTAGGTAAATTGGCAGCTTCGCAACCAATGCCCCTTCCTCTAGCAATTTAACATATGGACGCTTTGGTAATGGAATATGGGACTATCACAGACTTAGCATTTCTCTTTACCATTTGGTCAACCGAGTTGACTATGGCTGATCCCTTTCCGTTGGAAGAGAGAGCTTTGCTGGATATCCAATGTCATTATTGTCAATGTCCACAGGTTTTAGGGAGTTGATCTTAGCAAATAGATAAGATCATTAAGGGTCTTGTCACAGTCTGTTTCATAGGAGTCCCAAAGGAGCTCACTATGTGAATTAAAAAGTGATTGGACATCCAACTTTCTCAAGACTTTGACACCCAACTCTCCCGGCTTGTCAATATGTGACTACATCTCCAAGATGTGACCACACATAGACCTTTACTTGCCAATAGGGCTTGAGTGACCTTAAACTTTTCAAGAAGTTGTGGGTTAGGGAGAATAATTGGAGGAAGTGATGATTTCCATGGGACATCATCCTCATTTAGGAAAGCTTGTTTCAAGAGATTTGGGAAGATCATAAATGTCTAAACCAGACGTATTTTTGGGAGATATTCAAGATAGTTGATTTAAAGTCCTTAATATAACACTCAATATGAAATATTAAGGCTAGGACCCAACACAATACTTTTATAACTTGGAAGAGGGATGTCGTAATCCAAGCTATAAAATATTTGAAGGTAGGTGAATGACGATTCACCAATTTCCACCATGAAAACGAAATAATTTAATTAGGTTTTACTTGGATTTGAAACTCCTAGATCTTTTGAGATTCATTGAACTGTTCAATGTCATGTTTCAATCTCGATTGTGCCCTTCAGGTTTTGTGACTGGGATGTCAAGGATCACAAAACAAGGTGTGAATAACCATGCAAATATACTTGGTACACTTAATTATTTACCCCTTAATCAATGTGTCGGTTAACCACACACGCTCCACCGATACTATGATAAATATTAAGTTACCCTTTGCCTACCTTGTTAAGTCCATGTTAGTGTGTCGGTTAACCAAACACGCTCTACTAACGACTTAAACAAAGTGCAAAGTGTGATTACATGGGTTAGCACCAAATTCACATTTTCCTAAGTAACAAAGATTAGGAATTTATAAATATTTAGTTACTTATACCCCCCTTATAGACCGGATTCATGAATGAGGCCTACTAACGGTAAGACTGACTTTACTCTTATACATATATATATATATATATATATATATATATATATATATATATATATATATATATATATATATATATATATATATATATATATATATTATTAACTTATAATATTATAAAGTATAAGGGTTGAATTTTAACTTTTAAAATTCTAAGGGCTAACTTGGAATTAAAGTATTCATAAGTGAAAACTTTTCAAATTCCAAAACATGAGTGCAAGTTTTGAAACTATTCAAAACTAATTAATTCCATAAATTATGAGTTTAAAGTAGTTTTAATTAAAAGACTCTTCAAGTTCCATAACTTGAGGACAAATTATGGAAGACTTTAAACTAATAAAAGAATGTAACTTTTTCTTTATTTTGTAACTTATGGAATTTAATTAAGGTTACACTTTGTATTACTTAATGAAGTGACTCTTGAACCTCCATAACTTGAGGACAAGACTCTTCATTTTTTTGTAACCATTGCCAAATTTTATGAGCTTTATGAAACTTAAATGTGACTTTTCATGTAACTTGAGGACAAGTTACACAAACACATCTTAGAATCATCTCTTAGATTAAAATGGATTGAAAACACAAAATCAATTAGCTTTTATATTAATCTAAGCAACTCATAAGAATAAGATAATTCAAATCAAACTTTTTCATGCAATTAGTCTAAACTTTAAACTAATACAAAACATGAATCTATTGACAATTATCTTTGAAATTGGATTAGCATGAACATTACCACATCAAAAACAAGTTTATAAGTCCAAAAATATCTTAGGGTAATGTTCATAGTCCAATTCCAGCCAAAACAATCGAATATATGTTGTCTCGGGGTCCAACTCATCGAGTGCACGAACAAACTCGACGATTTGGATGCATTTTGCCTTGGACTCGGTGAGTCCATCGGTGGACTCGGCGAGTCTGCTGAGCAGACAGCATAAAAACTCGATTTTTCAGCCAATTTTGCAAGTATAACAAGAAAACAAGCCTAGGCTCTGATATCACTGTTGGGTTTTGAGCATTCTAACACTCCTAAGTGTACATGCAACCCTAAATACCTTGTATCTATGTTTCTTTATTATACATGCAAATATGAACTTTCCAAGGTATTCATCCTAACTAGCATAATTGCATTGATTCAAATGAATATATCAAGTTAGAATTACATACCTCTTTGATGTAGATTGTCTTCATGAAGCTTGAGTGCCTAGTGCCCCAAGTGTGACACCTCAAATGGTTCACACAACACCAAATACACTTGGCATGACTTGAGAGAAAACCACAATTCATGAAAATCGGCTAGCCCTTTTTCCTCACACATAGTGGCCGATTTTCCCAATGATATGATCTTTATATAGTGTCACAATTAGGGTAAACCCTAATGGTCACGGCCTTCCATTTTCTTGGATCCATGGGTTCAAATACATCATGGAGAATCCATGGAGCATCCTGTGGGTTTCAGCCCAACTTGATAATCCATGGAGCATTATCCCACTATACAAGTATGGATGATTTACACAATCAACCCATATATTTAATTAGTCTTCTTTTGATCACCTAATTAATTCTAAATTAATTCTTGATCAATACTAGTTAAATAATCCTATTAATATATTAGAACTTATAATATATTAATAATCCTTAAGTGTTATTTCTCTCATTATAGTCTATCCAAATGAATGATGCCATGCAACCCAAATGGACCATGTCGGGTCGGGTCAAGTCTCACCAATTATAATTATGGACTTACACATTAATCCAACACCTCCTTCATCATTTCGAAACCCTAAAGTGTGTGAGTGCCTTGTGAAGCTTGAAGGGCCTTTTGGTGGCATTTTGGAGCTTTTGGAGAAGAAGGAAGAACCTTGAGGTTGTGGAGTTTCACTCAAGGCCTTGGATCCAACATATACATTCCTTTGTACATCTTCTAGAGGTATAAAGCTCCAACCTTATGAGCATTTCTTCTAGATCTCGTTTGAGCTTAAACATGCTCCCTTCTTGTCCCAAATCTTGACCTTTGTGAGCATGGAATGCTCTAAGACGTTTAAGTTGTCCTTTCAGATGTTTAAGGGCGTGTTAAGTCGTAAAATTGGGATCATGGACATTGGTTCCTTCCCATGCATGGTCTAGGTTGTCTTAATGGGTCAAGAAGCTACGGTTTTTGTTATTAAGGTCGTAATAGCTATGCAAAACCATAAAGTAGGAAACTTTATTGTTAAGATCTCGTTTTAGGGTCTGGATCTGGATTTTGGGCGAAGGTGCTTAAGGATTAAGCATTTAATGAGTTGAGTTGGTTGATAGCCACATACGATGGGCGTACCAAAGGGTATGATGCACGTACGTTGTTAGCCCCTTGGTTGACTCAATTTACTTTGACCTAGATTTTGACTAGGCTTCGGTCTAGGGTTATTTTAGGTATTTTGATATGTAGTTTGAGTTTAGTTCACTATTATTCATGAAGGTTATCGGTAGAGTCAATTTCGAGAGCAGCGTATTATTCAGTTTTCATTCGGCTGTGAGGTGAGTCTCCTCACTAGATCCATGGGTTGAAGGCATCAAATTCGGCCCATTACTTTTTGTATAAAATGCTAGTTGTCTATGTGATACTTATATGAAAGAGTAGGATCTGCCCCCTGGAAATTGTATGAAAGACCAAGATTTAGCTCCGAGTAATTGTATGAAAGACCAGGATCTGGCCCCTGGCACTTGTATGAAAGACCGGGATTTGGCCCTCGTCATTGCAAGGAAAGACCATGATTTTGCCTGTTGCAGGAAATGGTTGTAAGACCATGTTTTGGTCCATAGCTTTTCACTTTCTTATGTATGGTATGTGGTACTTTGGGGAACTCACTAAGATTTGTGTGTGCAATTTATGTTTATGGTTTCAGGTACTTCTGGTTCGAAAGGGAAGGGTCCCGTGTGATGGCACAACATCCTCCCCTCATGATTTCCGCATTTTGAATAATAGTAATATGATATTTTGAATATTATAACTTGGTGTTTGATTTTGAACAATTAATTAATGAAATGACGAACTTCCAAATTAAAATTTTTATTAGTATTTTTGGGACGTTACACACCTAGATATTTCAAGATCACTGAATAATCATTGGCATATTAATCTCGGATTATGCTTTTCGATTTGTGATTGGGATACCGATTATCACAAATAGACGTAAATAGCCATGCAAACCCACTTGATGTGCGGGTAAACGAAACACCCTCCATCGATTAATGATAATTTTCGAGTTGTGCCATCATAACAACTTTATAGTCCCAAATTGGTATGTTGGTTAACTACGCATGCTCCACTAATGACTCATGAAGATTGATGTACGTTTTCATGGATTAGCAAATAGTTTCACATTTTCCTAAACTACCTAGAGTGGGAATTTAAAAGGTTCTATTACATTATAACATTTTACTTTTAATGAGGTTATGTGATATCGAACCTGGTCTGTTAACGACCCTCCACTACACAAGAGGGCGGTGGGTGAAAAGGATTCCCATTCAGCAATCATTTTATTGGTCATTTCCTTATACTCTCCTTATATAATGGCTTTGTGAATGAGACATACTAACGATTTGACTGACTCATGTTATACATATAGCATTAAACTTTTAAGATATATAAGTATAAGGGTGTATTTTAAACATTTAAAATAACGTTCAAAAATTATATTAATGATTTCAAAATTAATCTATTTTATTAATAAAATAATTAAGTTTAATTAAACCATGAGGATAATTTAAAGATTCAAGATATTAGGAGTTCAAATTACCAAGTTAAATATTTAGATTTTATCCAACTAAAACAATATTTATTAATGTAGTTATCCTGATAAAAAAAATCTTAATTATCCATAAAATTTTGTTGAACAGGAGGCCCCCATAATGTGACAGTTAAATCTCCATGTCCTGACAGGAAGAAAAAAGAAAGCGGGTCATACATTTTCCACGAAGTGGCAGAAGAGCCCCATGTCGTAGCGCTGCGACATAATGACAATTCTATGATTCTCCAATTATTCAAGTTCTACTCATGCACATTCAATTGTTAGACAACCTAATGTTCTGATACCACTGATGGGTTTTACAAGTAATAATTCGGAAAAATCTTTATACTCTTAAGGGTAAATTCAAGTTAATAGATCTCTGTCGTAACACTATTGAAGCAAGATACTATTAAAAAAAACTCATAAACCCTATATGAATTCAAAATTCAAATTGAATGGAGGGTTACATAACTTTTGTAGATTATGAATAATAAGTTAAAAAATAATTAATTAACGATTTCAAATTTATATATTAATCATATAATATATTAACAAAATAATTTATCTCTCGCCCTCTCTCTCTCTCTCTATCTATCTATCTATCTCTCCCTCTCTCTCTCTCTCTCTTTATCTCTCCTTTGATCAGTCCAAACCATTTCCTGGGTATGAGGCCAACCCCAAAACGATTGTACTTTTAGTCATCAACATTATATCAATTTGTTTAGGACGTTAGACATTTAATCTAACATAAACGACACAACACATTTGCCAAGACTAATTGTAATTGCTACGGTAAAAAATCTACGTCATATGCTTAACTGAATATATGTACATACGGAATACTTTATTTATTTATGTTCATTCAAATAATGTTGTAGAGACATGCTCAATACTAAATAACTCATTGATCTATGATTGTAAAATAACGGATTTTATTAATATATATTTGAGGTTTAGAATTGGGAAAAATGAAATGTTTCCTATAGTTATTGTCCATGTTATATTTCAATATTTTAAGTTTTTAGTCCCATATGGTGTCAATGATATCACTTTTGTTTTCCTTCCATAGTCCTTATTACCAGGTAGATCCAATTTCCATGTGGGGTGTCAAAAAAATGTCTGTGTAGATGATGAGGTGGAAAATAATAGTCTCCATGAAATTTTCCTAATTTCAATAAGGATGTGAATGAAGTCGTAATTTTCCCTTCTTCCATTCAGTTGATTCCAGTTCATGAAGTAGAAATTCTTATTCATAGACCACAATAAGCTACAACAAATAAATAATTCCTAACGAACTCTACATAATGATGTGACTATGGAAAGGCATCAACGAGTTGGTTTTCAAGGAAAGGAGAAGCTAACTCGAAGGTTTGTCGATGCCCTTATTGAAAGGTAATGCACATTCTTTCATTAGATTGAAGGTTCAAAAGGTATCCTAATTGTTAATTTTTTATGAACTATATAGGATCCAAATACAAAATGCAATTGTTTTCTTTGGATTAAGTATGAACTTTCAAAGAAGCATGCAATAGTGGATAATATGAAGAAATTGAAGGGAAATGAGAAATTAAGAAATATATTTGAAGCTTGAATCTATTAAAAAGGATATGGTTGGCATTAGGTCCAACATAATTAGTACAATATTGATTGTATTTTAGTGTGTAATTATAATTACTTATCTGTACTTTTTATGTAACAAGTTCAAGTAAATGTGTTTATATTAGTTTAACAGGTTGTTTGGTAAATCTAGTTTGTAGTAGGTTTAGACAAACATTTGATGTTAAACAAGTTTTGAATCTAAATACATTTCTATAAGTTTGAACACTAAATCAATTTACATCATAGGATATCCAATAAATTACCATTATTCACAAAACATCATAAGTTTAAAATATGAAGTATATTACAATGGAACATAATCATCACCATAAAGTATCATGCTTGTCAATATTTTTTGTTGTCCCATCATTATCATGGTTGGCTTTATTAAGACTCATTTTGGTTATCCTTTCAGGCTTCTTTCCCAGCTTAACTTACCTTAACATTGCAAGATGTTAGGGAAAGATACCAATTAACTATGTGCAAGTTGTGAGTTTCAAGAAAATGTGATTTTTCCACCATATCATCCAGTGACTTTTCCACATCTTTTATATTAGCCACCACTACTGATTTGTCCACCACGTTAGTCTGTCTACTGTATATTTTCCTACTTCCAACATTTATACTTTCAATATATGTGTTCTTTTTCGTAGAATATAGTAATGAAAGAACTTTATGCCCAAGAGTCATTATAAAATGATATTTTCTAATGACATATGATCTTATAGGTTCATATTGTAACACCTGACTTCCATATCAGATCAATTTAGGGCTTTAATGAGTCAAAGGCATATTTTTTAGGTAAAACCAAGGCTCACAATGTCACCATCTAAGGGTCACGAAGTGAGGAGTGATTAAATGAAGATGTCGATTTGTGTTGAGCTCACGACGTGAGCAATAAGAGCTCACGACGTGAGATGTGCTACAATCCAATCCCATGATCTTTTAGGGTTTCTTTCGTGTTTAAACCCCATAAACTTCATTTTTGGGTTCCAAGCATTATGTTTCCTTATTGCTAGATCAAAGGTTTTTTGCATGTTTATCCATCACTTCAAAGTTAGATTGTTGGGACTCCCTAAAGTTAGCAACTTTATGCGTCCTTAGGGTCCCTTGGCGCATATTTGTTATAGATCTAAAGTTTGCATGATGTTTGAATTCATGCTTAAGATTTGATCCCCTTTTTCTTCAAGAATGATCTAGATTGAGATCAAATGTTGTATTGGACATACCAGACCTTAAAACATTGATTTTTATAATCCTAGGAATGCTAGGAAGCCTCCTAGAAAAGATGAATTTGTGGATTAATGGATTAAGAAGTTTTTTTGATCAAAATGGCATTCAGATTGATCTCATGACGTGAGGATATGCCTGTCAAATCGTGAGGATTATAAGACCAAATTATTTTGTCTTTTAGTGGCTCATAACGTGAGCCATAGATGGTCATGCCATAAGGGTCTGTTAACCATTGACTCTTGTTGACCGTTGACGTTTTGACCAAGTTTGACTTTGGGTCAAACTTAAGGGTTTTCGGCTGTTGATTAAGATTTTACCTGGTTTTGGTGATTAGCGGATTCGTGAGTGCAAGCATTGCTGAAAAGGGGTCGTATCGTAGTGGTTCAGAGTTTTTTGATACAGGTGAGTTTTGCCTCATTTTACTTGTATGTCGAATGCACCAATGCTAGCCCAATAGTTTTGGTTATATTTTAGTACAGGGATGCCATACGGGCTGTATATAGTCATGTAGGTTAGACTGAGGACTCTATATCTAGGCTTTCTTGCCTGCTCCTTGTTTAGTTGTGGCTATAGAGTAGGATCACATGTCCAGGTGTCTATCTCACTTTAGAGTATGTACGTTCATGTATTCCTTGGGTTGTTGATATTTAGTATGTTGCTATGTTGGAGTAATCTGTTAGATCTGTATCCTCGTATATAGCATGTTGATATGCGGTAGGGATCTGTACATCTGTATGTCTACTTGTACTTGATGGTTATCATCTAGTAGAGTGACCTAGGGACTGTATATAGTCATGTAGGATAGCCTGAGAACTCTTCATCTAAGATTTCTTGCATGTTCCTTGTTTGGTTGTGGCTCTAGAGTAGGATCGTATGTTCAGGTGGATATCTCACCTCTGGTTACTTATGGTCATGCATTTCATGGAGATTAGTTAGTAGCGGGACAGGGTACGACATGAGGACTTGTAGGTGGTAGTGAGTTGTATGATTATTGTTTTCCTGTATTATGTGCCTACTTGATCCTGATTGTTTATATGTCAACATATGGTGGTAGTGGGTTGAGGCGGTCCTGCATTTTTTGTAGGCAAAGATACTCGGTGCGGGCCGGCTGTAAGCCGTAGGTACAGAGATGTGAGAGGAGCGGCTATGTTGAGGGGGTAGGCCAACAATGTAACGCCCGCAGATTCAGGCTATTCAATTTAAGGACAATAAGAATCAAAAATGACTTTTTGACGGAAGATTAATTAGAATGAATAATCTTAACCAAGTTATAGTATATGTCACAAGGGTTCCGTACATATAAAGAACGTTGAAATATGAGTTATAACCAAGAAGTTATGACCTGCCGAAGTTTCGCGACAAAACCGGCACGACGCTGTGTGACGTAAAAATTGAGTTTGCGATAAAATACTTTTTAGCCTTAGCGATCTAAAAAAAGTCGTAGTATACGTTAAACCGAGAGCGTGCATAAAAAGAACATCCAAATCTGACTTTGTATGAGGAAGTTATGATTTTTCAAAGATTTAGCATAGTAGTGCACTACCCGGAATTTGAAATTTAGATAGACCGATTTTTAATCGACACAACCTAAATGAGAATCAAAGATCTCGTTAATAAGAAACCAACGATATGAAGACAGACGAAACCGGACGTCGAATGACAAAGTTATGAATTTTTAACGGACTTTACTTGTCCAGGCCTGTTAAAATATAACTTTAAAAATAAATTTGAAATTAGCCAACGAAGTCTAAACGAAAGTTGTAGATTACATCACCACCTACGTGTGGATATAAAGAATGTCGAAAACGGAGCTCATATGCAAAAGTTACGGAATTTAGAAGTCGGGAGTATGGTGTTGCGAAGAGGGTGATGTGGCAAAATCATGGACATTGCTTGCTCCTCACGGCCTCGCTTCGGATGAACAACATCTTGCCCTTGTATGTGCAGCATAGGCCTCGTACGCATAACATACTAACTATGTGCAGTGTAGCTCCGAGGGTACGCCCAGCAGAACTGAGGAGTCCAGCCTATAAATAGCATGCGAGGTCCTTCACAATTCTTCACACCTTCACTCTTCTTTCTCTCTCAAACATCTCTCTAAACCCCTCCCAACCCCTATTACTTCCCAAGTGCTAAGAGGCAAGTCCCGAAGTGCCCGAAGGCTCCAAGAAGAAGAGCTTTCGGCTCGGAAGTTCTGCCCCCGAGAGCATGATTCCAAGCCAAACCTCCTAGTGAGTGAGTTATGCTTACCCTACTTTAAGTATAGCTTATGTTTAAGTTCAATATCATTATTATGAACTTATAAACAATATATATATATATATATATATATATATATATATATATATATATATATTAGAAAATGTAATATACAAAGTGTTATTATAATATTTTTTAACTGCTCACGATACGGGGAATCTGGTTTGAAGGGCCGCATGGGGTTGTTAGATTTCAGAAGGGCTATAATGTCAAAATGGTCCTGCCCTCCGGTGTTTCATGTCTGGCCATGTCTATACATAGTGGTTGAAAAGTATTGTTTAACACTTATCAAACAATATCGATCGTAAATAGTCGAAATAAATATTAGACTAAAATCTAGCGGTAATTATATTAGGTTTCGTCGAAGGAAATTAAATTGTTAGAAATGAAGGGTCGCCCGAGTTTGGAATCATCACTTTAACAAGTGAGTGCATAGTCCATTTCATGAACATGATTTTAATCCACATATAGATTAAAGTAATAAATATATGTTCGTCGAATGTAAGGTCTGTTTGTGCTTATGTTTCTATATTGACGATGACATCCCAAGCTTTTATATAAACAAAATACATTTCTTTGGAAATGCTTTGATAATATATTTATCATGTTTTTCTGGGAACATATTCCACAATATTATTCTTTAAAATGAATACTTTTATTTTCAAATAAGCATAAATAAAATTTTTAAAATGACCGCGAGTTTGGGGATATCACAATTGGTTTCAGAGTATTAGTTTAAGCGAACTAGAAATAAGGATTTATTTCTAGACTTAAACTTATAATGCTAAGCGATGATCGTGAGGAGTGTGTCTAATATATTTTAGGTAGTAAACCTAAATAGACACAGGCACTAGCTTATTTAAGGAAGATGCCTAAAATGCTTTTGTGTGCTAAATGATTTGTGATGCTTTATGATGCTATATTTTGATCGGATCTATGGTTTGTTGTCGACCGGATCTGGAAACTTTATGTGTTCAGATTTCTAAATGTTTAATTACGATATTAGAACTGGCCTGTAACTTTTTGAAATGATAAGGAGATTTATACGTCAATCGTAAATAAAGCTTTCCCTATCTTACTTCTCGTCACTGCACACCGAACATCTGATTTGGTGTATAGATCGACATGGTGAGAACATGAAGTGGATTCGAAAACGCTAATGGAAATGCTAATGCTAATCAACGGCCTATGATTGAGCATGCACTAGAGGTAGCGGCTGCATCCAAGCCAATCATGATGGCAAGAGTACAAGCGATGATTCGAGCTATGATTGTCGAACAAAGATAAAAGTTGAGGAAAATGCTGCTTAATATGGATGAACCTACTGTGCCTATTGTGAAGCCCGAACTAAATGAAGAACTAGCAGAGGAGGGAAATTGCAGTCGTATTTTGAGTCAAGTTGGACCCCGAGTGGTCAGGGGGAATAAACTAGACAGAAGGATTGACAAGGATGTACACATGTATAAGAAATTCTTGGGTGTCAAACCACCAAGTCTTTCTGGAAGCCCAAAGCCAGTAGAAATTATAGATTGGATCTCCGAGATGAAAATGGTATTTGAAAGCTGCAAGTACAGGAATAAGCAAAAGACCGTCTTTGTAATCAGACAACTAAAGACCAGAGTTTTAAGTTAGTGGAAGTTGTTGGCAGATACAATGACACGGGGAGAAGCCATGCGGATGTCTTGGGAAGCATTCAGGGAGCAGTTGAAAATGTAATACTACTCGAAGATAGATCTGATAGACCTAAACAACGAGTTTCAGAACCTAAAGAAATGGAATATGAGTGTTGATGAGTATGCCACCACATTCACCGAGAGGATGAAGTTATTTCCCTACTTGGTGCCTACTAAACTCTACAAGATAGATAGGCTTCCTAACGGATTGCCAACAAACTTTGGTCGAATGGTCAAAATGACAACTACTTTGAAGACGGTCATTAGAGTAGCTAAGAATATCGAGAGCCAGATAAGGGAAAAGGGTCTGGAGAGATCCGAAGTTGATAAGAAGAGGAAGTTTGAGTTGTCTTCAAGATCCAACAAGAAAAATAGGTTCCTAAAGTCTAAACCCAATAACAAACGTATGGGGATAGTAATGAGGAAAATTAGTGTGACAACTGCAGAAGGAAGCACATTAAGAGATGCTCTAAAGAGGTGACCTACTTCAAATGTGGAAGACTGGTCACCGTGCTAGCGAATGCACGACCAAAGGAAAAGTTTGCTTTATGTATGGTGAAGAAGGACACTTCAAGAAAGATTGCCCAAATAGGGAAGGAGCGACTAAGCCAAATGTACCATCGACGGCAAATGCAAGAGCATTCCAGGTGATCCTTAATGAAGCGGGCGAGGATGAAAGGGATCATGAGTGAGGACCTATATATCCGAAGATCGGGATATGAAATAGCCATATAGATAGTATCATGTTGTGTAGCCTAATATAAGAGGCATAGTGTAGGGTGAACTTGAAAATCTACGTAATCGTTTCAAGAAATAATATAAAGCTTGGTTATGTTATCCGATGTGTTAGATGACTATGTGAAATTCTTGTATGGTGACTTGGAAAATTGCGAGACAATATTGGGACGAGTATAAGTAGGTGTGAAATGTAGTAAAGGCATATACTACCTGAAGCATAGGACTCACACTTGGATCAGGGAAAGTCACAAGGTTACCATGGCGTTAGTAATTGATCATGTTTTGTTCATTTCTCTCGTTACCATTGTTTCGGTATGACTAAGAAGATGATTGTTCCGACCCGAGTGGTCATATCGAATTGAGTCCGACTAAGACGAGTATGTTACATGGTTCAAAGAATCAAGAACGATGTAGCATTTGACTTAAGTTAGAAGATTGAAGGGAAAGATAATCGAAGCGATCAGTAAGAGTATCGCGATCGTTGTTAAAGTAGGAAGCTTGTAGATAGAAGTGCTACATGCTAGAATGTGATTATATCATATTAGCACATGAAGGAAGGTATACTCCATTCGGGAATTCGACTCTAAAAGACCTGAGTCTAAGCATTGCATCATATGACGAGACCTCATTAGAACATGACCCATAGGTCAATTACAATAATCGAAGTAAAGAACTTCTCTTAATTTAAGTATGTTTAAGAAGAAGTAGGAGTCTCCAATAAGGATCGATTTTGTAACTCTAAGGTTACAATTGAAATTCCAACGGAAGATAGATAGCGGGTGCAAGATTGAGCACTGTCTGCAGTCAAGAAGTCCAAGCGTTAGATACTTATTCGAAGGAACACAAAATTTATGGATATTAACTAGGATGAAGAGATAACATATGGAGTCATTATACAAGCCCGTCTAGATGATGATTCTGGGACGTAATCATCCTGAGGGGGGAGATAATTGTAACGCCCGCAAATTCAGGCTAGTCAAGTTAAAGACAATAAGCGTCAAAAATGACTTTTTGATGGAAGATTAATTAGAATGAATAATCTTAACCAAGTTATAGTATATATCACAAGGGTTCCGTACATATAAAGAACGCTAAAATCCAAGTTATAACGAAGAAGTTTTGATATGCCGCAATTTCGCGACAAAACCGACACGACGTTGTGTGACGTCAAAAGTGAGTTTACGATAAAATACTTTTTAGTCTTAGCGGTCTAAATGAAAGTCGTAGTATACGTTAAACTGAGAGGCGAGTCCCGGAGTGCCAGAATGCTCCAAGAAGAAGAGCTTTCGGCTCGGAAGTTCTGCCCCCACAGAGCCCGGTTTCTAGCCAACCCTCCTAGCAAATGAGTTATGCTTGCCCTACTTCAAGTATAGCTTATTTTCAGTTCAATATCATTATTATGAAGTTATATATATATTATATATATAGATATATATATATATATATATATATATATATATTATAAAATATAATATGAAAAGTGTTAATATAATATCTTTTAACTATTCGCGGTATGGGGAATCTGGTTTGATGGGCCGCATAGGGTTGTTGGATTTAAGAAGTGTTATAATGCCAAAATGGTCCTACCCTCCTGTGTTTCATGTCTGGACCTTGTCTGTACATAGTGGTTGAAAAGTATTGTTTAAAACTTATAAAACAATATCGCTTGTAAATAGTCGAAATAAATACTAGACTAAAATCTAGGGGTAATGATACTAGGTTTCGTCGAAGGAAATAAAATTTTTAGAAGTGAAACGCTACCCAAATTTGGAATCATCACTTTAACAAGTGAGTGCATAGTCCCTAGGTATTAATGATTGGAGCAATATTGATGTTGAGAGAAAAACATTGAGACACACTTGAACAAAATGGTTAGAACAAGTATATAGCGGAATAGTTAATCTCGAAGGATCTGTTAGCTTAACCATTATATTAATAGTTAGAAGTTAGTGAGTTAGATGCGGAAAGTAAAGTAATGTAAATGACAGCAATTGTTATATCAAGAATACACATAAGTTGATTCATAACTTGGAATGCATTCAAACCAAGGTTAGTAAGTGAGATAAAACTTAGTGAATAAGTCACAAGGACTTTCTCCGAAGAGAGATTATGATCAGATATGATAGTAAGAAGTGAGAGAGGAGAGAATTTCTGAGATAATCAGTAAAGATACTTGAAGATGTGTATTTGATTCAGAACAAGTGATCTCTATTTATAGAGACTCAAGGATTACAAAAGATAACTCTCTAGAAGTAGCCATGCAAGGTATACTGGAAAATAGAAAGTGTAAAGAAAAGACAAAATAGACTAAGTACAAAAACTTGATGTCTTCTGACTTCAGATGATTGCGGTAGAAGCTTTCATTGCGGTAGTAAGTTGGCTGCGGTTCCAGGAAAGTTCAAGAGGGTCGCTTTCAGTGTTCTAACAATTTCCCCCTAAGTGACCTCTTTAACTTTTATCACTTATCAAGATGGAGATGCTTGATTAGGATCCACCAAAACTTCCTAACACTTTCTAACCAAGTGATCCTCCTTAGAGTTTCATACTTGACTTCCGGAGTGGTATATTTTGACTTTTCAACTGCGGTCTGATAGATGTCAAGCTGCTTCTTTGTTAGACGATGTATAGCAGAGGTAGGGATGAAATATTTGACATTATCAGTTTTCCTTTTGAAGATGACACCGAGTTTAGGGAAGTTGGATGCACCTAAGGTTCTATCTTCAAAGCCTTCGGAGGGCATCGGTGTTGGATCAAGTAGAGGTAATTCATGCTTCTTCGCAATGGTGGGATAGATATCTGCATCAATTTTAGCAAAATCGCATACAGTATCCATCAGAAAACTACTGACTCTATCAAGTGCAATTTGCATCTTCGGATACTTCTCACCTTGCCCTGGAACACTCTTGCAATGAGGAAAATCTCCTCCGGATTCATGCAAGGAAAATCAGCTTGGTTCCGGACATAATCTTGTTCCCTTCGGGTCAGAGTGTACTAGAAAAACTCTACTTTCATGAATTTTCTGATTTTGTAGTTCACAACTGCGGATGGTCGATCATTTGACCATATATGCTCAAAGGAAGAGGCATGCTTTGCATAGAATTGAGATAGTCTCTCAAATTCCATAGGCAATCGTTTGGCATCTGGAAGGCTTTGATCAAATGGCTCAAATACAGTGAAGTGTTTGGCATTGGGTGAGATGGGGATATCCCAGTAACCATCAGTAGGAGGCTCAGCATATGTAAGATGAGGAACGTAATCTTCATTTAGCAGTCTTCGGTGGGGATTAACCCAACAATTGATAAGAGTTTCATCCATAACTGTGTCAAATCCGCATAGCCTCCAGATCTCTTCACCAAGTTTGGCTGCCCTCCAGTCTTTCTTCCTTTGGACGGTGGTAGGAGAATCTGTTGAGCTTGGAGATGACATATGTTCCTCAAGATGTTTGAAGTGTGGGGGAGTTTTAGGTTTCTCCGGAATGTGAGGCGTAGTGTGAGATGATGGTTGCGGTGAGGGAACTTTGCCAGTGATGATGGGGGGGTTTGATGTGGTGAAATTGATTGCTGAGATTAATGAACTTAATCTGATTGATGAGATTGATGGGCTTGATCTTCTTCACTTCCCCCTCTTGAGGAAGTCAAAACCAGAGCTTCCTCAAGCCATTTCCAAAGGCCATCAATTTTGGAGAAGGCCTCCTGAAATTGAGCCTTGATAGCATCTGTGAGTTGTTGATTGGTTGGAGAGCAGGATTTGAACAGCAGGCGATGAATCTCCTTAGTGAGTTGAAGGATTTCACGGCCATGAAAGTTGGTTGTTAAGGATCGTTGAAGACGGTTGATGGTAGAGTGAAGAACCGAGATGGTAGACTCATAAGCGGTATGAGTTTCATCTATTAACTTCTGAGACTGAGAGGCTTGATCTTTGATAGCGATTTGAAGATCATTTTTTATTGCGGTGACTTCTGAGATAAGACGTTCAGTGGCATCCACGAAATCTTTGTGGTATGCTTTGCGATTGTTGTCGAGGGACCGGATTCCCATTTCGACTTTTATAGAGATGCACTCCGCAGCCAGTCGTTCTCTTTCTTCCAGTCTTTCAATCCTTTCTATCAATGATTGTGGTCCAGGAACATCCTCTGGTTGCGGTTGATTTGGCTTGACCGCAGCCAGGATTTGATCGACTTGGGCCTGCAGAGATAGAAACTCTTTTCTTGTTACTGCGTTCTTCTTCTTCTTTTTGGGCTTGGAGGTGGAGTGGTGAGAACCATTTAATTCTTCACCTTCATCGAACATCATTAGATCGTCGTCAAAAGGAGAGGGTTTGTTTACCTCTTGTACCCCGTCATCATCAAGACCGAAGGTAGGAGTTGAGCTAATTGGGATCTCATGACCTTCGTCTTGTGATGTTTCAAGAACCGTAGTGGGAGGAACTTGGGAGGTATGTTGGGCCGTAGATGCTGCTTGAGCTTTGAGGAGTGAATCGGCCATCTGAGACATCCAGTCTTGAATATGAAGAATCCATGATACAGTATAAGCATTGTTGATTGCATCAGCCCAATACTTAGCAATCATCTAAAGTTCTCGTTCCTTCTGTTGTTGCTGTTTGATTTGTTGATCCTTTCGGGCTTGGAATGCCCTTCGAAAGGCAGCATATTTCTTGATTTCAGCATTAGTAGTTGGTGGATACTAACTCCATGAATCACTTGAATAGTCTCCGTCAATTCTTTGAGTGCGCACCAAGGTGTCCCTTGGGTTCACGGATCATTGCACATGTGTGCTCACAGTGCCTAAACCTCCTGTAAATGATGGAAGCAGAGTAGGATTCCCGGAGCTTCCTTGGTCTCCGTGACCTATAGTCACGTTTGGCCTCGGCTCCGTTCTGGCAAAGGCTGAAGAGGTGCCCTACGGATGGTCAGGTGTTTGAAGTGTTTGGGATATGTTCAAGAGGATGGAGTCTAACTCCTCGGGAGAAAAGAAACGCAGTCGGGAAGCCCTGGAGACCTTAGGGCGATGACCAGATTTATCTACTTGAGATATAACTAGGGGGTGTCTCCACGTTCAAATGATGATGATGATGAAACAGGCTCACTTGATGAGCTTGAGTGGAACTCGATTATGGTGTAGAATGGATTTGCGGGTATCCCAATAACTACCGAAGCCTTTTGAGAGGCTGAGGTATGAGTCAGTTTACGCATTTGGCTAGAGGTTTCGGTTGTTTTTTGTTTCTTGAGGATAGAGATTGGTTTCCTGTCCTCATCAGAGTCACTGATAGATATGGTTTGGGAAGGTTTTATTTTACGTTTCTTAGAGGGTGCGGTTGGTTTGGGAGCATCCTTCTATGGTGTTCTTTGTTTCCTTTTGGATGTCAATTTCTTTCTTCTTTGAGAAAGATTAGATAAGGTAGTGGTAGAGGTGAATTCGGCACCTTCAGGGTTAATGGCTGTGGATGGAAGAGGCGGGGTAGAAGGCTATGGTGCAATACCCTTCGTAGCCTCAATATGGTATGAGACATCAGCAGTCTTAGGACCAAGAGTAGAGAGAATATGGGTGGGAAGCCTGCGGATTGGTCCAAAAAGAGTTTGATCAGATGAAGGAGTGTACCTTTTGTGATCTTTTGTAGCAAAAAGATTGGTGTCGTTGCACATGGTGATGCCTGCATCGGCGTGAGGATCCAGGATGCACAGTGACCAGAACCTAGCAAAGGTAAGTTCTGTTGGGTTTTCCTTGCAGTGTTCCTTAGGGATGTATTGAAGGAAGTCATCCCATAGGATTTGCGTATAATTCACATCGTGCCCTGTGAATATGCTCCAAACCAACTCAAGGAGCTTAAGCCCCATATTGTCGGTTCCTCCGGTTCTACCAGATAGGCTTCGGATGATGAAGTGGCACACATATTGCCATACTGCGGGCAGTTGATTTTTTTTTAATTCACCGATACCCTTGATTATTTTCTGGTATCCCATTTGGTATAGAGTAGCAGTGATATCCGCCATTGATGGAGAGAAGAACTTGATCGACAGATGAACCAGTAGATTGGTGGACCTTAGAAATTTCTCCTTGGTCAGAATGACCAATGCATCATTCACGAGATTGAGATGCACTTCTTGAGGGTTTTGGAGTGGTCGATATGTCGAGAATGCACATTTGAACAAGGTTGAAATTGGTACGATTTCTGTAAATGCATCAAAAGGTCCAAACAGAGGGTGATTCTTGAGGAACTTGATCATGAGCTTGATGGGAGCATTGTATGAAGGATGATCTTCAAATACAGCTCGGAAATTCCTTGAAGCGATTGAAGGAGATTTTGAACCTGTTGGATTCACTGAACCAAAAGCCTTGGATTGTTTCTTAGATACTCCTGATTTCACCATTGTTGAAGATTGAGGGTGTTTGAGGATGAAGAAAAGACACAGAGTTCTTGAAGGTTTTGAGAGGAATTGATCGATATTCTGAAAGTGTAAGGTGAAAAAAAGGTGGGTTTATAAAGGGAAAAGAAAATAACCCTGGGTAAAAGGATAGAATAGGGTAAAACGTCGATTGGGTTTTTGGGGGAATCTATGGATTTTAGAGTAAATCTCAGCCACAAAATTGGAAATGGTTCAAAAAGATTTTGGAGATTTTCCAAAAACGGCTTGCATTTAATGAAGGGGAAGACGTGGGTTATCACGTCTGGTAAACATGTGGAGGAAGAAAATGTTGGTGGAATGGATGGGACAATTTGGGTATAATGAAAGGACGGGTTAAGGTTTTAAGAAAAAAGTTCTTTTTGTCATAATACCTAAAATAGGTCTGACACAAAAAATTTTAAGAAAGAAGATGCGACAGTTTCTTAAGGAATGTTTTTTTTTATTTAATGTAATATTCAATGACAAGTCATTAACTAGCACACCATTATTCAAACATTAAATGGCACACCATCTTTGCGGATTGAAAATGGTAGTGCGGTTGGACACATTGTTGAGGTTGAAAATTTCATTTCGGTTGAGAACGTCATTGCGGTTGAGAACCATTGCGAGTAGGAGAATAACTGCAGCAGAAAGAACTGGGGAGAACACTTGAATAGAGAGTTAGTAAGACAAACAATAGGGACCAGTGAAAGATAGATGTAATATGTGGTTGCGGTGTATAGACTGCTATGCAATGTATGCATCGAGACCACTTATTATAAGTGTCTATCACTCAGAACCGTAATGAGGATCACAGAGGTCTGCGGTATCTGTCAATTCAAAAAGAATTCATGATCCGGGTTCATCATTCCTAACATTTGTAAGAATGTGTTGAGTCTTGTGAAGTCGAGAGCTTTTGTGAACACATCAGCAATCTCTTCATGAGTATGGACAAAGATAAGTTCAATGTTACCTTTCAAGATGTGATCTTTGATGAAGTGATACTGTAGTTCAATATGTTTGGTCTTGGAGTGCTGAATTGGATTGTGAGAAATAGCAATGGCACTTTCAGAGTCTCAGTAGATGGGTATCCGCAGCATTCTATAACCGTAGTCTAACAATTGTGTCTTCATCCAAAGGACTTGGGAACAGCAACTAGCTGCGGCCACGTATTCTGCTTCTGCGGTAGATAACGAAACACAACTTTGTTTTCTCGAGGATCAGCTGACAAGTATTCCTCCTAAGAATTGGCATCCACCAGATGTACTTTTTCAATCAAGTTTGCATCCGGCATGATCCACATCAGTAAATGCTTGAAGACTGAAGTCATTGCCTGCGGGGTACCATAGACCCAGAGATTTGCTTCCTTTTAGGTATCGAAGAATTTGTTTGGATGCGGTCATGTGTGACACTTTTGGGTCAGCCTGGTACCTTGCACACACACCGATTGCGAAGACAATGTCAGGTCTGCTTGCAGTGAGGTACATTAGCAAACCAATGATACCTCTATAAGTCTTGTGATCCACAGATTCACCAGAAGGATCAGCAGAGATCTTATATCCGAAGGCCATAGGGACCTTAGCAGAAGAGCAATTGTCCGTAGAATATTTCTTCAGAAGTTCAGTGGTGTATTACTCTTGATGAATGAATATTCCTTGCTGAATTTGTTTGACTTGGAGACCTAGAAATAAGTTAATCTCTCTATTCATGCTCATTTGAAATTTGTTTGTCATGAGCTTAGCAAATTCATCCACCATTCCTTGATCAGATGACCCGAAGATGATATCATCCACATATATTTGTACAAGCAAAAGGTGAGTCCCGTTTGCTTTTCTAAATAGTGTGGGATCAATCACTCCTCTTTTATATCCTAAAGAGACTAATAATTCAGAAAGAGTTTCATACCAAGCTCTAGGGGCTTGTTTCAGACCATAGACAGCTTTCTGAAGCTTGTAGCAGTGATCAAGGAACTTTATACTTTCAAATCCGGGAGGTTGTTGAAGATAAACTTCTTCTGTTAATTCCCCATTGAAAAAAGCACTCTTGACGTCCATTTGGTGTACTTTGATGTTTTTGTGAGAAGCATATTCTAAGAATATTCTGATTGCTTCCATTCTAACTACCAGAGCGTATGTATCATCGTAGTCAACACCTTCCAGTTGGCTATAACCTTTAGAAACTAGCCTTGCCTTATTTCAGATGAATGCACCAGACTCATCTAGCTTGTTCTTGAAAACCCATCTTGTACCAACAATAGTATGACCTTGTTGGATGGGAACAACTTGCCACACTTTGTTTCTTTCAAATTCTTCCAGTTCTTCTTGCATTGCAGAAATCCAATCTGGTTCCAATAAGGCTTCTTTGATAGATTGAGGCTCGACTGCGGACATAAATGTTGCATAGTGACAATGATCAGATAAATCTTTGGCAGATCGAGTTTGGATACCTACAGACGGATTGCCAATAATTTAACCTGGTGGGTGATCCTTCGTCCATACATGTAGGCGAGGCATCATATGATCAGCAGCTGCGGTAGAAGGAATGTTTTCAATATCAGAGGTTGCTTCGGCTGGGAAAGGAAGTACCCCCTGGATTTGAGAACAGCCTGCTGAGCCATCCTGACTTGTTGGAGTGAGAGAGACATTTTCTTTGATAGGTTCCCCTTGGATTGTTGAAGGGAGTCTATCTGGAACCTGATAGGGTTCCCCCTGAACTGCGGATGGGAGAGTGACAATTATTGGATTGGTTCGAGTATCAATATTCTCTATGAGTTCATCATCTGAATCCGAAGATACGTTTGATGGTAATGCTTCTCTGCGGGCAGGAATTTGAACAACATCAATTACTGGAACCTCGATGGTTGCGGCTAGATCTGTAGTAGAGTTTTCCCCCTCAACCGGAGAGGTTGAAGTATTGAGAGATACTGCTTCGGATGGAGATGGTCCAGAAATGTCAGCATGTTGTTGTTGAGCTGCTGGAGACACAAGAACTTCTAATAGTTTTGCCATTTTAACAGGTTCGAAGAGATCATCATAATTGACTTCTACTAGATTTAAAGGACCAGAAGAGGCAGGAATGTCACATTCCATGATTGTGGTGGTTTCAGTGGATGAAGGGGCATCGCGGATGTGAGAATCATCAAATTTCACATCGAAGCTTTTAATGATCAGCCTTGTACGTCTGATAAGCACTCGATAAGCAACCTTGTTAGTGGAATAACCAAGGAAGATGCCTTCAATAGACTTAGGTGCAAATTTATTAAGCTGATCTTTGTTGTTGATCACGACACATCTACACCCAAAGATATGAAAGAAACGAACATTCGGGTTGCGGTTGTTAAGACCTTTGTATGGTGTTTTGTTGAGACGTTTGCACACAATGCTTCGGTTTTGGACAAAGCATGCAGTTGCTACAGCTTTAGCCCAGAAGTAGAGAGGAAGATAGGCGAAGTTAAGCATGGATCTGGCTGCTTCTACTAATGTACGGTTTCTTCGTTCGACGGCACCATTTTGTTACGGAGTGTAGAGTGCTGAGAAGTTGTGAGAAATACCCTTGGACACCAAGAAACTGTTGAGAAGATGATTAGTGAACTCAGTTCCATTATCACTGCGGATGCGTGTGACTGGAAGCTTGATCTGAAGTTCTATTTCTTTGATGAAGTTTATGAGAATCTGTGATGTTTCTGATTTGAGTCTGAGAAAGAAGACCCATGTGAAGCGAGTGAAGTCATCAACAACAACCAGTATGTATTTCTTGTGGTGGAGACTGGCTACAGTTGAAGGACCGCAGAGATCCATGTGTAATAATTCCAAAGGTTCTGAAATAGACGAATTCATTATCAGAGGGTGACTTGCTTTGACTTGTTTTCCACATTCACAAGCTGGACAGAGAGTATCGTTGCTGAATTTGAGAATAGGGAGACCGCGGAAAAGTTCTCCAGTGACCAGATTGTTGATGTATCTGACGTTTAGATGGGCTAGCTTGTGGTGCCATAGCCAGCTGACTTCGGATACAGCTTTAGAAAGAAAACACAGTTGCGGTTTACCAATGATGAGAGAGATATCTATAGGATACATTGTGCCTTCGGAGCGAGACTTAATTAAGCAAGTGCTTCTGTCACCCGTTATTATGTAACAGAATTGATCATCAAATTCCACTCGATGGCCTGCTTTACATAGTTGGCCAACACTAATGAGATTGTGTTTAAGGCTTTCTACATAAGCAACCTTCTGAATGGAAAAGTTCCCCGTGGTGAGAACATCGTAGCCTCGTATGATGCCATTTGCATTGTTTCCAAAAGTGACATTTCCACCATTGCATATAGGCCTGAAATCCCGAAGGTATTCTAACCTTCCGGTCATGTGCAAGGAGCAGGCACTGTCGATTAACCATTCCTCTTCTTGATCCTCCTTGCACAATGCCTACAAAACTAAGTGGTTAATTTGGGCACCCAAGTGAGTTTGGAGCCCGAGGTCACATGCGATGTGTTAATCGATGCATGATACGAGTTGGCAGGGAAGGTTTTAAGTCAACTTTCAAACCTAGTCCTGGGTGTTTGAAGTTCTTTGGAGTTTTGTGAGATTGTGAGTAATTGTGAGCATTTTTGAAGAGATTAGAATTGACCCTGAAATCCTGGGTGTTGGAAGTTCTTTGAATTCTTTTACATTGACATTGACAAGAGAACTTTTTGTCATTTTTCCTGACATTTGACCTGTTCTGAGTTTTTGAAGAAAAAGTATGTTTTTGTCCATTCTGAGGATTGTCAGAGTTGACCTTTTTGTTTGTGTGTTTTGAAAAGGTGTTTTGTGCAGGTTTGGTAGGTGTGAAGGCACGTCCAGAGCTTTTGTGATGTGATTTCTTAAACGTTTGAGATGACCTTTTGGGTGCCGGAGTTGGCAAAATTCCTTTCCATTTTTGGTATTTTGACACTAAAAAGGTTGGAGTAGGTAAGATACCTTTCCATTTTTTATCATTGATCGAATGGATTTGAAATCCATTTTAACGAAAAGACTTATCCTCATGTTTGGATTTTTTTTAGTATTGTCAGAAACGTGAACTCCTTTCTTTTTGTTTTCTTGGAAATAGTTTTCTCAAAATGAAAATGTGAAAGAGTAACCTTCTCAGGACTTTTTGACTTAGGACACTTCACAGATTTCTTAACTTTTGAACAAATTTCTCGTTGCTTGCCACTAGAGCGGAATTCTTCTTTAAAAATTCTTTTCGCTTCGGTCTTAAGAGAACCGCAGTCAGTGATATTTAATTGCGGTTTCCTAGAATCTTTAGAAGATTTTGAAAAATAGTGACTCGATTCATCTGAACTAGAGAAGTTAGGACTTTGAGAACATTGACCAAATTCAAAATTTTCAATTGGTAATTCATGATTAATTGGTTCATTGGTCATAGAAGTCTTGACTTCAATCAGTGGAGTAGTGCTTTGGACTACCGCAGAGTAAGTCTTTGTGAGTACTTCCTTGGGACAATTGATATTAGGTAATGGGACAGATTGCGGTATGTGACTGCAGTAAGAGACACTACGGTCAGACTGTAAGGATGGGAAGTCTAAAGAGACTTCAGGACTTTCAATAACAATCTCCTCATCAACTAAGGATGATGTCTGAGAATTTGTGTTGTTGACATGAGTAGAAGATTCAGGGAGAATTTCTTCTATAACACAATTATTACTCAGATCATGAAGTTTTCCAAAGTGGGCTTGGATATCCTCAGGAAACGTTTTGTCATTGACTAGAAACAAGAAGTTGCGGTCTGTTGGGACATAGGGACGTTCCGGTGTGAACCGAGGTGATGAGTCCGTTGCAGTTGGGTAACCATTGGACCAACCCCAGTTAAAAGTGTTATCAACATTCCCATTATTAACAAGATTCTCAATGGTTTCAGTTTTATTAAACAGCTTTTCAATTAAAAGATTTAAACGTACAATTTCATTTTGTGCTAGATCTCTTTGATTTAAGGCTATTTCTAATTGAGTTTCACTAAGCATTCTAGCATCTTTTTCTAACATTAAATCCTTCTCTAACATTGCCATTTTGAGTCTCTTATTGTCCAAACATCCTCTAACATGGAACATCTCCTGTGAAGCGATGTTCTTCTCATCTAGGGCTTTATTGTAGTCTGTAAGGACGGCAGCACAAGTGTCACTGAGAGTGTCTATGAAAGGTTGACAATCATGCATGTTGTAATTTAAAGTTTGAATCATGAGTTTTACCTGTTCCACAATGCTGAGAGTTCCATCTTTAGCCATATAGCAATGGTTCTTCTTTAGATTGGTTGAGCCATCTTCATTAGCAGTTACAACCATACAGATCTTGCATTTCCCTTTGCTAAGGACTTCTTCATCTTCGTCTCCTGATGACCACACTTGATGATTCCTCTTCACTTGAGCAATGTAGGCTTTCCCTTTTCTTTATCTTCTAATTCTTGAGCCATTCGAAGATAGAAGGCTCTATCTTTTACTACGTTTGCCTTGCAATCTTTGGCAAAATGGTTTTCTTTATTGCATTTGTGACATATGATGGCATCACTCTTGTCTTCTATAGAGGTACCGGAGTCAGTTGATTGGGACTGTGGTGGTACATCTTTGGACTGAGTCTGCTGAGACTACGGTGGAGGGAGAGGGTTTTTGGTGGAACGGAAGTGATTGTTTTGAAAGTTACGGTTGAAAGGTGGTCGATTGAATTGTTGGTTTTTGCAAAATGAAGGTGGTAAGCGATTGAATTTCTGACTGATAAGAGCAATGGAATTCTGAAACTCTTCTTCATCGTTATATTCTGAGTCAGGTTCATATGACTGCGGTGGAGAGTCATATGAGGTGGGATAGGTTTGAGTGTGAGGTGATTGGGCTACTAATGTGAGTGGTCCTCCAAAGTCTGAGCAGTCCTTGAGTACAGTGGACTCTTGAGCTTGTAATTCTCCATAAAGCGTATAAAGAGATAAGGAGTGAATCTTCCTGTCACCTTGTACAATCATTTTGGCTGTTGTCCAGTGTCTTCCTAAGCCATTAAGAAAATGCAGATTTGTTTCATGATTGTTGCGGATGGTACCCGCATTGCACAGTTTTGTGACAATCAAGTTGAACCTTTTAAATGAATCTTCCAAACTTTCACCGGAGTGGGCTTTGAAGTTATTGAATTCGTTGAGTGTTGTAGTGAGCTTCTTGTCTTGAGCCTGCTCTAAACCTTCATACAAGTTTTTGAGAACATCCCAAATCTCATTTGCTGATTTGCAATTTATGATGATGTCAAAGTTGTCAGGATCAACTCCACAAGAGATTTCATAAAAGGCAATAGCATCACTTTCCATTTTGTCTAGATCATCTTTTGTAGGACGATTCAAAGCTAGTTGACCTCCTCCAAACCTTGATGTGGCTCCATCATTTTGGACAGGCGTAAGGATTGGTACGTGGGGTCCTAACTCTACAGATCTCCAGACATCTCTACCAAGTCGTCTGAGATATCTCTCCATCCTCTGAGACCAGTGATGATACTCATTTGCAACCAGTATTGGGGCTCGATTGGAACTACCAACACTATTGGAAACATTCAGTGATAATGATTGTGCCATTTGAAATTTTTGTTTAGAGATGAGCTTCAGTGGTATAGAGAGATCTTTGAAAAATCAGAGTTCCAATTTTCAAAAACCAACCACTATGGCTCTGATACCAATTGTTGAGAGAAAAACTTTGAAACACACTTGAACAAAATGGTTAGAACAAGTATATAGTGGAATAGTTAATCTCGAAGGATCTGTTAGCTCAACAATAATATTAATAGTTAGAAGTTAGTGAGTTAGATGCGGAAAGTAAAGTAATGTAAATGATAGAAATTATTGTATCAAGAATACACATAAGTTGATTCATAACGTGGAATGCATTCATACCAAGGTTAGTAAGTGAGATCGAACTTAGTGAATAAGTCATAAGGACTTGCTCCGAAGAGAGATTATGATCAGATATGATAGTAAGAAGTGAGAGAGGAGAGAATTTCTGAGATAAGTAGTAAAGATACTTGAAGATGTGTATTTGATTCAGAACAAGTGAGCTCTATTTATAGAGACTCAAGCATTACAAAAGATAACTCTTTAGAAGTAGCCATGCAAGGCATACTGGAAAAGAGAAAGTGTAAAGAAAAGACAAAATAGACTAAGTACCAAAACTTGTTGTCTTCTGACTTCAGATGACTGCGTTAGAAGCTTTCATTGCGGTAGTAAGTTGGCTGCGGTTCCAGGAAAGTTCAAGAGGGTCACTTTCAGTGTTCTAACACTGCAAAATCAACACGGCTGTGTCGACCAAAAATGAAAGTTGTTGACCAAGCTGAACACGGGTCATGCCCTTTTTGCCTTATGTTGAACACGGGCTGTGTTCGGCCCAAAAAACTAACTTTTGGCAGTTTTTCTATTTTTCATATTACGGAAAATTAGGCCATTTTGGGGAACACACAACATATCATAGCACATTTCGAGAGGGGATTTCGAAGGTTTTTGCAAGGATTTGATCATTTATCATTTGGAAACATTATTTCTCTTATTTATAAGTTGTAATTACACTTAATTCCATCTTTTATTCTTGTGATCTTGTTCTAGCCATGTGTGGCTAGAACCCTAGTTTCTCCAATTTCATGTTTTGACTTCTTGGTAATGACTTCAATCATATAACATGATGTTTGTTCTTAATTTCTATCTAATGAATTTGAGTTTGCTTCAATCAAATGTTTGATTCTAATTGTGATTCTTATTAGCCATTTGAATTAGGGTTAGGTCATTCAAGTTATCTCTTTTACAAAATCCGTAATTGTTTTGTGAAATTGAACAAGTGACAAGCATTAAATTGATCTCTATTGAATAAATTTAGTGTAAATCATATTCATACACTTTTACACTCCCGAGCTTACGAGGAGTATTGGGTGTTGTTGGGAACATTCACATAAAGCTTCATGCAATCTTATAATCTAATTCTAAGAGCTTGTTTAGATTAGGTTAATAACGTTAGGGTTAATCAAAGAGCTTGTTTTGGTTAATTAATGTGGTGAATGGGAAGTGTTAGAGCTTATTAGCACTTTCAAGTACCAACTTAGATAGAACTGAACGAATATTGTGTCATCTTTGAGTTACATTGCTAAGTTATCATACATGAAGTTGGAGTCCTTACAAAATCTAAATTTAATTCACTCATTTAGCTGATTGCGTGTGTTTTTAATTTGTTTGTTTAGTCATTGCACTCTAACCCCCCCCCCCTTTTATTGTTGGTGACCATAGTACCTTGTGCAAAGAGGTATAGACTAATTATCCTATGTCTCTGTGGATCGACGCTACTTGCCTTGTACTATCTTTTAGTGCAATATAGTAGTGTTATCTTGGAGTTTATCGTACCCCTTTATTTATTGGGTTTGACACGCCTAACACCCACAATAACTGATGCGAACGCAAGCCGCCAAAATAAATTGCTTGTAGGCTTATTTAAGAATTGTTTTGGATTAATCACTTTGAAACAACACAATTTCACGACAAACTGTTAAGTTAAGTAAATCCGAAACATTCACATTTCCTTTCAAAAAAAACTTTCCACCATTTTGCTAAAAGTAGATCTCCGAGAAAACACTATGAGAGCCAAGAATAAATAAAATAAGCCAAGTGTCCAAATGTAGCATAAACATAGAATAACCTAATATAAAGACTAACATATCTAGTATGAAAAAATTAAGACAGGAAACTGAAACTCGAAATAAAGTCGTAAGATTTCCCGAAATAGAAGCGACGAGATCGTAGAACGAAAAAGATAGATGTTCAATGGAACCTTAGCATAACTGATCAATAAGAACTTTTGGTTTCCTCTTGGTGAAAAACAAAAAGAGTGATAAGATTCTAAGCGGGTAAACACTAAAAGAATGACAAGAAGTTGAAGAATTAGAAGTAGAAGTATACATTCAACTCCCTCACGAAATAACCCTTCGCTAGTCGACAAATACCTAAAAGATTTAAATAAATTTAATCATTAACACTTATGGACACCACCATCAGCCTCACAACATAAATCAAAACAGTTCCAAATCTCATTGCAAAAACAAACCTAAAAGAAGAGAAAGTACCTCTATCAAGTTACACCATAGGAATAATTTCAAGAGTTTTAAATCCATTAAGATCCTCTCAATAAGTTGCCTCCACGTCAGAAACTAAAAGTTGAATTTCGGGGACGAAATTTCATTCAACAGGGGGAGGATGCGACAACCCAGAAAATGTCATCAACCGCCATTTGTATCTAACGATGAAAAATGGAAATATAATAAGGGCGATCTTTTAACCACCTAGTATATTTCAATATACTCAATTATCACCCTTAATAATGTCAATCCTTAGGATAAAAAATGAGTACGCTAAAAATCATGTCATTTTAAGAGCATGTTAACGTATTTAAAATCTATAAGCTACTGCGATCCCAGAAACATAAATTTCGCAACAAGCCGAATCAATATGGGAAAGATATGACTTTTTGAGGGGTTTTATAGGTTATAAATCTGTGCATGAGGCGGAAAAAGTACTTAACTCTTAAGTTCACATGCAACCTATTTGGATCTATGTTTTCTCTATTGATAGAAACCCTAAAGGAACTCTATAATAATCGAAAATAAACATAGAGATATTGTTTACATACCTTTTAATTATTATAGTAAATAACTAAACAAAATTCGTTCTTGAAAGCCTTGGAAAGCAAGCACGAAAAATATGATGCCTCTAATGGCTCACACCCAAAATCCTAGAAACCTTGGAATGAAGAGAAGAGAGAGGAAAGAAGAAGATACTTCATTCCTATGCTTGTATGAAAATGAATGAATGAAAATTGATAGCCTTGTGGTCCTATTTATAGTTTAGGTAACTTGCAGGCATAAGAAACTTTGAATTAATTAAATAACAGATTTAATACCAATTCAATTTATTTCCTTTTATACAACCAGGAGGCTTCTAGAAACCCTAGAAGAGCCTCCTAAACTGCCCATGCCATGGAGGGTTTTAGAATTGCTTCTTTTGTTCAACTATTAAACAATTACAATTCACCCCTTCAACCTTTAATTAATTCCAATTAATCTCAAATTAATTTTGATTAATAATTAATGAAATTTAATTGATTTCTTATTAATTTATTAACCATATAAATTAATAAATCAATTATTTGACTATTGATCTCAATATAATTTATTAATCACATAACATATTAACAGATCAGTTATCTATTTTCAATTAATATATTAATCACATAATATATTAACAAAGCATCTCTCTATCTCTCCTAATATCATTTCTAACTATTTTTGTTTATGAGTGCAACCCAAAAAGGACTTTTCTTCTATTTGGATGTTTAAACCAATTTAGTTATGAGCGTAGACACCTTAATCCAACAATCTCCCACTTGAATAAGTCCGTAACTACAATTGGAAGTATAACCAAACATCAAAGAGTGCTTTCCAAAGCCATTGTCGAACTCTAATCTAATCAGACATTGGCCCCAAGATAAGTGACCAAATATTCCTTCGTTCTGCAAGATATCGTGGGACATGACACATGGCTTAAAATCAATCTCATAGTTCAATATTATGTTTCTCGATTTCCTGATTAATGACGACTGAATTCAGACTACTAATTAAACATATGAATTATGTCTAGGCTCGGCCAAGAACTACAGCAAATCATCAAGGGGCCTAAAGTTATCGCTTTTCCTATTAGGGAAAAGGAACGATTAAAGTTCGACTTATATGCTTGTATCTTTTACTTACCAAATCATGCATCACACTACGTTTTATCACATCACGAAACTGATGCGTTTTTGCAATACCAATGTACAACTGACTTGTAAATTACAACTAATATATCTCCATTTTAAGAATAAAAGATATTATCGTCTCACAATTACTTGTGATACAATCCATGAAGTAATTCTCTGAGAGTGCGTTTATCCAATACTTAAAATCCCCATTTTTCTAAGTACTCATGAACATTGTAACAATCTTATTACAATGTCTAATCCTTATAAATAATATACAATTCAATTCAAGATAGTCTTAATTCACTAATTACTTCCAAAAGTATGAGCGGCTGCGGAATTTCAAATAATCAAACCATTCAAGAAGTAAAACATGCAAAGTGAAACACAATAATATACTAATTAACTATGGTCTTAAATCTATTGAATATAAATAATTTCTATTATTTAATCACCATAATAGTTACAACTTTATTCATTGTATAATGTTTCGAGTAATCAACTAACCACTTGAATTAAACATCAGTCATGCTATGTTCTAAACATGAATACTATGCCTCTCTATGGTACTTCCTTTTTGAATAAATCAACTGAACATTATTCTAATGATGCTCATTTCACAATTACAAATTCTTATCACTATCCAAGATGTGATGGAATTCCATCTTAACATGCATTAATCTTCTGTGATATCAGGATTCCAATGTCTCAAAGACTGATTCTTTGATATTACAGAATATCCCATTGGAACTTTGTTACTAGAAACAATTCCACGTTAATGAAGGCTCAAATTCAAGGTACACTAATTGAATACTTCTCTTGCATTAAAGTTTCGAACTCACATGTAAACTCTTCAACCATATTCCATTATGAAACATTTCCATATTCCCATATGAGCATCAATTCTGATCAAGAATCATCTCAAACCAGAATCATTTCACTAGGGTCTGTCCAAATTAATATCATACTTATAGTTGTTCACAAGCAACCAGTCTTTGGTATAACCTTAGAATGTTCTTGACAGTTGTCTAAAACTTTAGTCACAAAAAATTATATTCCTTTTCCTCACAATACTCTGAGAATTTGAAAATAAGTGAATATTGTAACATATGTAATCGATCCTATATCTAAACCATATGGGACTTGATTCATTATTTCTCACATTAGGATTTGATATATTTTCAGTTTCTTGATATAATATTTCCATATATCGAATTCCCTATGTTGAACCATTTCAACATGATATTCATATATTCCTATTACTAAGTTCTATTAAACTATACGATCTAAACCATTATATTCGAAAAGAAGTATGAGCGCCCTTTCCCTATAGTCTACTATAGCGAAACAACTCCCAAACTTTGCAATTTTCATATTGGAAACTTTGTTCCCTATAAACAGTATTGTCAACATGCAACACTATCATAACAATTATGCTCTCACTTGCTTTGACATTTACCCAGAAATCAACTGGACTTCTAGAAATCAATACACTTGACTTTCTTACTGAAGTATAGATTTCTGCTATGTGATGCTTCAGTAAGTCTCCAAATAGACTTCTTAAGCTTATACACCTTAATTGGATAGCATATGTGTGTGTTTAAACCCTTCTAGAACTTGTAGTAATGTGTCTTGAAATTTCAAACAATTCCTTGTCATTCCTCACAATTCAAAATATGAAGACAGATGTCGTAATCATATTGTGAATTTGAGAATGCAATTAACACAAGCAATATCCATATTGATCTTTATCAGATCTTTAAATCTATTAGCAAAAGTATTTCCTCACAATTATTCTCATGAATTGGAGAAAAAAATTGGCACCTATATTTTATGGTGCATACGTTCCCATCCATGTGAATCTATCATTTGCAACTTGCAATCATCAGACAATGTTATGGACAAAACTAAATTTAAATTTAGCTTTCCCTCATGGACTGAACTTCATTGTTCTAAATTTCTTGCCCTCTAGTAGCTCAAGGGACTACCAGTGCTTCCATGTTATTAGCAAGTCACCCATTTTGATCAATTTACTTTCACAAGTCAATGAGTTTTGCTTTTGTAATTAAACGAAAAAACATAGAACTCATAAGAAATGCCAACACTAGTAGAAGTGAACAAAAATAAGAATGTGTAAACCAAACACGATAGGTTATCAACCTCATGCCTCATACTAGTGATAACTAAAAGGTCCATTGTCTCTTGACGAGAAAACACTTCATATAATAGGTCTCATATTATCTTTTGTTTCTTGATTAACATAAACATCACAACTCCAATTCTATATGTACTAGAGTAAGAAAACATTTTTACTCCACATATTTCGACATGTTTTCAACTTTTTTAGTTTGAAAAGAGTTTCATGATATGATTCATAGTTACTAGAGCATGGCTCTACAACTTGATTTGGAATGAAGTATGACTCATCTCTTGATCGAACTATTTTCATCAGTATTTGATTCCTCTTCTTAGTCATACACTTACACTAAGACATTCTTCAAGGATCAATTTGTGACATGGTTCCATAATCATTAACATGATCATAAAACACGATACTAAAGTACTCTCCTTTCCTTTCAGATTGGATAAACCTTTATACTTTTAATTAATTAAATTTAAACCACATATGATTTAATCTTCATCTTTTAGTTAACTTTTAACTAAATTAATTTAAATAAAAAATGATTTAATATGTATCTTTTAATTAAACTATTAATTTAAATAATTTAGGGATTAAATAATTATTTTCTATTAAAAATTAATTAAATAATTCAGATTTATTCCTAATTCATAACCCTATCTAATTTTTGAAAATTAGGGTTTGGGTAATCCAATTAGTCATTCTATTTAAGGCTATTAAAACAACAGTTAAGGAAACTAGAAAACCCTAAGGAACCCTAACCATTTACGAAATTTAAGGGGTGGAGGCTAGGGTTTCAAGAACCACAACCTTATGCGAAAATTCAAGCATTTAGGGTTTAATTTATATAAACCCTAATTTTGATATATTAACTATTATGCACAATCAACTAAAAAACTATGGCTCTAATACCACTGAATGGTTTTATAAGTTATAAATATACGCATGTAGTGGAAAAAATACTTAACTCTTAAGTTCACATGCAACCTATTTGGATCTATGTTTTCTTTATTGATAGCAATAAACTATGAACATCAAGAACCCTAATAGGAATCTATAATAATCGAAAATAAAAATAGAGTCAGGGTGTACATACCTTTTGATTATTATAGTAAATAACCAAACAAAATTCCTTCTTGAAAACCTTGGAGAGCAAGCACCAAAAATATGATGCCTCTAATGGCTCACACCCAAAACCCTAGAAACCCTAGAATGAAGAGGAAAGAGAGGAGAAAGGAAGATATTGATGGAATTTAGGTAAAATAAATAAACTTAAAACCCTTAAGTTTTCGTGCATCCAAAATAGGATCTATGTTTTCTCTATTGAACCTATAATTAAGAACATCAAATAAGAAACCCTAAGAACCCTAGTTAATTTTCAAAAAAACAAAAATTTGGGTTTAGGATTACATACCTTAATTATTATTATAGCAAATAAAATTATTCCTTCTAGTAGATATCTTGGAAGCAAGCAACACAAGTTCCGTGCCTCTAATGGAATCAAACCCAAACTAGCAAGAGAATGACTTAAGAGAGAGGAGAAGGGAGAGAACAATTTTGTCCAAACCTTAGGGAAGAGAGAAGTGGATGAAATATGGGGATAGGGATGGCGTAATATAGTTGAGGAATCTTGGGGCCAAAACTAGGGTTTAAGGGATAAACACTATATTGATTTTCTTGGTGACCAAGCAGCCCAATCTCCTTACCCAAGGTGCCTTGGAGAAAATATTCTAGACTTATTCTAGAGGATTTTCGTCCACCTCATCCCATGAGGTTCTAGATCCTACCTTCTCTAACTTTCAATATATAACCAAACAATCCATGTACTTTTAATTAATCCAATTAATCCCAAAGTTAATTCCAATTAATTTCTGATAATATATTAATTAAATAATATATTTTCTAATTAATATATTATTTTCATAATATATTAATAAACTTCTTATTTCAATTTATTAATTAAATAATAAACAAACCTCTCATTAAAATTTATCCTGTCCAATTGCTAGGTTTGAGGGCAATCCAAAGGACCGTGCTACTGTCAAGTCAAGTATATACCAATTATGGTTATGGGCTTAGAAACCTAAGACAACAGTCTCCCACTTAGATAAGTTTGTAACTATTACTACTAGTATAACTTCTGAATCGATCAGCAAATTTTAGCTTCCAAAAGCAGCTGCCTAACTCTGACCCAGTCAGTTATGCGTCCTAAGATAAGTGATCATATAATCCACCATTTTGCAGATATCATCCGAATATGAGATATGGATTAGATTCAATCTCATTGTCCAAGACTTTGTTTTTCGATTTTTTATTTGTAATGACATAGAACTTATAATTGAACACATCAATTTAGTCCTGGTCGGGCCCGACACTATTAGTCAACACCAAATCACCGAGGGGCCCAAAGATATCGCTTTTCCAGTAAGGGAAAAAGGAATGAATAAACTTTGACTCATATGCTTGCATCTTTTACTCATCAAATCATTCATGAAAATACGTTTTATAACATCAAATTACGAATTTGTTTAGGTAATACGGATGTAAAACCGACTTGCAAATTAAAACTAATATATCGTCGTTTCAAGATCATAAGATATTATTGTCTTTGAATTACTCGTGATAGAATCCATGAAGTAATTCTCTGAGCGTGGGTTTATCCAATACTTAAATCTCTATTTCCAAGTACTCATGAACATGACAACAACACTATTATTATGTTTAACTCCCGTAGACAATCTACAATTCAATTCATGACAGTCTTAATTCACTACTTACTTCCAAAAGCATGAGCGACTGTGGATTTTGAATAATTAAATTATTTGGGAAGTAAAACATGCAAACGAAACACAAGAATAAACATTGATAAAAGGCAGTAAACTAACTCATAAATAATTCTCCATTATTTAATCACCAAAAATCAATTACATTTATTTTGTTACAAGTTTCAGACTAACTATATAACTACTAAAACTAATATCATCTCTTAGACCAATACTCCTAGCATGCTGACTATGCTTGACCCTACTCAAAGCCTTCGACAAAGGATCTATAGGATTCTATTTTGATGATATCCTATTCACGATGAGGTGACCTTCTTCTACCCTATGTCTGATGTAATGGTACTTTCTGTCAATATGTCTAGACTTTGCATGATCTCTTGGTTTCTTAGTCAAGGAAAATGCTTCTTCATTATTGCAGAAAAGTTCCATTGGCTCCTAAATGGTTGGGACAACTCCAAGATCTCCGGTGAAGTTCTTCAACCAAGTTGCTTCCTTAGATGCTTCACTTGTAATTATGTACTCTGATTCACAGGTCAAATCAGCCACCATATCCTATTTGGAACTCTTCCAAGTTATTTCACCACCATTTAGAGTGAAGACCCATATCGACTGAGAATGAAAGTTGTCTTTATCTGCTGAAAGTTGATGTCACTGTACGCACTCGCTCTCAGTGTATAACTGCCACCAAGGACTAGAAGCATGTCATTCGTCTTCTGCAAATACTTGAGAATGTTCTTAACCGTTGTCCAATGAGCTTTACTAGGATTTCCCTGATATCGAATGACCATGATCAAGTCAAAGGACACATCAGGGTGAGTACATGTCATAGCGTACATGATCGACCCCACAGCCGAAGCGTAACGTACCTGACTCATATCGGCTATCTATTGATTTGTACTAGGGCTTTGTGTCTTACTCAATTTGGTATTAATCTGGATAGGTAGCTCTCTTTTCATGGAATTTTCCGTACTAAACCTCTTTTGAACTTTATCTAAGTATGTACTTTAACTACGTCGAATTAGTCTCCTCTTTCTATCTCTCAAGATTCTTATCCTGAGAATATAGGCTGCATCTCCAAGGTCTTTCATGGCAAAACACTTTCTCGTTTCCCATGACTAGTATATCATCGACATACAACACCAGAAAAGTCACTATACACTAGCCTTGATATACACATATGACTCATCTTCACTCCTAAAGAAACCAAACTCTTTGACTTTCTCATGAAAGAAAAGATTCCAACTACGAGATGCTTGTTTTAATCCAAAAATGGATTTCTCAAGCTTCCACACTCTATTTGGGAATTTTGCATCTATAAAACCCTCTGGATGATTCATGTAAACATCTTCAGCCAACTCCCCATTAAGGAAAGCGATTCTGACATCCATCTGCCAAATTTCATAGTCATCAAAGGCAGTTATGTCATGCATTATCCTAAAAGATTTTATCTTGGCTACTGGTGAGAAGGTTTCATCATAGTCAATCCCTGGGGTTTGAGTGAATCCCTTCGCAACCAGTCGAGCCTTGAAGGTATGTACCTTTCCATACATGTCGGTCTTCTTATTGAAGATCCATTTGCATCCAACTATTTTTCAACCTGGTATATTATCAACCAAATTCCAAACTTGGTTCTCGTACATGGATTTGATCTCGCTGTCCATTGCCTATTTCCACTCAACAACTTCAGGGCCTACCATTGCTTCCTTATAGCTAGCCTCTCATCCAAATTTATAAGTGTCCTATCATTGACAAACGTGTCACGATCTGTAGTAATATGGAAGCCATAGAACTTGGGTGACATGCTAAATCTACTTGAACGCCTAAGAGGTAATGACTTGTCCATCGGTTCAATCGGAAACTGTTCCTTTAGTGGACTGCTAGTATCATCTAAGGTTCTTTCATTAGTTGACTCTTGAATTTCTTCAAGGTAAGTGGTACTCCTACTATCCTCTCTGAATATGATCTCTCTCTCTCTCTTTCTCTCTCTCTCTCTCTCTCTCTCTCTCTCTCGACTCATTTTTGTGCTAGAAAGACCACGTTTTCACTAGGTCTATAGAACAAATATCCAAATGAGTGCTTTGGGTAACCAATGAAAATACACTTCTCACTTCTAGATGCTAGCTTATCATGAGTCTCTCGTCTCACGAAAGCTTCACAACCCCATACTTTGATATGTGCTAACGAGGGAACTTTCTCTGTCCACATCTCGTGAGGTGTTTTGGCAAGCTTATTTGTATGGATAAGATTGAGGATGTGGATGAACTGTCTCTAAGGCATACCCTCAAAAGTGAATTGGAAGAGAATCACAACTCATCATGGAATGAACCATGTATAACAAGGTCTGATTATGCCTCTCAGCTACACCATTCAATTGTGGTGTCCCAGGAGGATTCATTTGTGAAAATATTCCACATTCCTTCATATAGTTGTTGAACTTGATACTAAGATACTCTTTGCTTCTATCAGATCTTAGCATCTTTATCTTCCTACCCAACTCATTCTCGACTTCATGTTTAAACTCTTTGAATTTTTAAAGGTTTCTTACTTATGCTTAATTAAGTAGATATAACCATATCTACTATAATCATATGTAAAGTCACAATGAATCGATTAGCATCCCTTATGGATGAACTAAAGGGTCCACACACATCTGTATGTATGAGATCCAACAAACCTTCACCTCTTACACAAGATCCAGTGAAAGGTGATTTTGTCATTTTTTCCCTAATACAAGATTTGCATGTATCATTTGAGCTTAGGTCAAATGATTCCAACACTCCAACCTTCTGGATTTGGGCGATGAGTTTCTTGTTAATGTGTTCAAGACGACAATGCCACAAGCACGATTTTTCTATACCATTAGAAGAATCAATATCAAAAGCATTATTGTCTTAATTATCAACACACGTCATAGTTTCATAGACACCATCACAAGGTAAAGCTTCAAATATAAAAACACCATTTTTATAAGTAGAAATAGAACTATTCAAATCATTAAATGAATATCTAAAACCTTGTCTGAATAAAGCATTAAAAGAAATAATGTTACGTGTCCTCTCTGACGAGTAGCAACAATTTATTAAATCTAAACAAACACCACTACTAAGCATTATACTATAAAATCCAATCTTAGTGACAGGAGAAGACTACCTATTCCCCATGATCTAGTTCATTCTTCTGTGCTCCACCTCCTCACTTTCTCTTAGCCCCTGCAAATCAAAAAAAATGTAAAATTCATATCCTGTATCAACGACCCAAGAATGAGAAAATGATGAGTTACCGGATGAAGTAGTATATATATATATATATATATATATATATATATATATATATATATATATATATATATATATATATATATATACTTTGGGCAGCTTCGTTTCCTATGTCCCTTATCATTGCAGTAAATGTCACAACTAGCTAGAAATTTGGATGTTTGTAACAACAACAATTATATCAAATGTGAACCAAAAATGTGAAATCATGTATGATGTTTATTCAATAACAGCAAAACTTCCATCAAACACTTTATAAAATCACATCAAATAGTCAACAAAAGGTTGGAAGCCCTAAAAATCCCGGTTTAAGTCCATTTTGGACTATGATTTCCTTATTGGGCCTAATGGACCAATAAACTTTCAATTTGACTGCTTTGGGCTTAGAACTCTTATATGGGCTCTAATTTGGACCCACTTTCATTTATTTTAACATTTTGGGCCATATTGGGCCTAGAATGAAATAAAATACCCTAATGGACCTTATTGGGTCACAACAAATTTATATAGCCCTAATGGGTCATAAAAATCATTCCTTGATTTATTTGGGCCGAAAATTTCATAATTAAGTCATAATATGGGCTTAAACACAAGAAGCCCAATATTCTTCCTTTCCTTTCTCCTCTTCTCGGCCCAACAACCCAACATGGAAGAGAGTTGACTTTCATTCGCCACCTCTTTATTACCTCTTGGATCTCCATGCAATAACTCATGTTCCCATGCACACATCACTTCACTCACTTCTCCCCCCCCCCTCTCTGTTTCCTTCGTCCGAGAGTCTCCCAAACACACACACTTCACAACATAACTCTCTCTAAATCACTCAAGACTCATCCCTTCTTCTCCATCCAAAAATCTCGAAATTTTGCTTGCGTTTCAAGATGATTTCACAAGATAATCATCATCCTTTGGTAAGTTTTCACATGTCTAAGTTATAAAACTCCTCTCTCATGTAAGATCACTCATTCTAAACAAGATTTTGGTGATCATACTCCTAGAAAACTCCTTAAGTTCGAGATCTTACAAGGAGGCTTGCTAAGATCAAGTTTTCTTCATTTCTTCCTTCTAAACAAAAAACAACAAGCAAAGGTGAGCTTCATACCCCTCTATTTTCGGTTTTCATAAGTTTTATGGGGGAGAATACAAGTAAAATGTGTAGATCTATGTGTATGTGTATGCTATGTATGATTTTATGCATGTATGTGTGATTTTATGTGTTTTTGTGTTGAATATGTAAACAAAAAGGGAAGAAATCTCGAGATCTATTTCATAAGAAGGAAAAAACATGATTCTAAGTTATTTTACACTAAACTAGTCAAGAACAATAACTTATAAGATTATGATAAACATATTTCACCAAAAAACTCATTTTTGGGCTTAAATTGTTAAAAATACAAAAGTTGGGTTAAAAGTTGCCAATCACGTTTTCTTAAAGGTCCAAAGAGTCAAAACAGTTAAAATAGTTGTTTTTATGAACATTATGATCTTCAAAGGACTTAAAATGTAAACATTAGCTTAATGGGCTCAACTTTGGGTTTTTCGGCCCAATAAGCCCAAAAATTGCAAAAATATGACATTTAAAGGGGCTGAAATGGTAAATTCGTCAAAACAGGGGATAAAAAGTGTAACAAAACTATTTCAAGGGTTAAGAATGCTTTTCTTTTCCAACAGGGATCAAAAATGTTAAGTTTTTGGATTTTGGGCCAAAATTGTAAAAGTTGCAAAAGTTTGGGTTTTAAACCAAAAAATACTTTTCTGGAAGGGCTGAATCTGCCAAAGAATAAAATTTGAGCTAAAAACATCTTTTAAACAAGTCTATGATGCAAAAGTGTCAAGAAAATGTTTTAAGGGCTTAAAATGACTTTTCTTTTATATAAAAGACTAAAATTGTTATTTTATAAAAAGAAAGGGGCTAAAAAGGTTAAACAACTATTTTTACACCAATTATTTTATTTATAGAACAAAGAGTCAAAAATACTAATCTACGGCTTACAACAAAAACATCAAAAGACAAATACACGTATAACTCCAATTATCGTTATAAACAAATCACTCGGTTTGGAGTCGATACAAAAATACCAAATCGTACAATCAAACCCTCCAAAAATTATACAATGCTTAAGACAAGTAAACATTCCAAAGACCTTGGGCTGAAAGCCTCAAGTCATGCTTGTTGGATCTTGAAGTCCATTAACATGACCTTTGGGCCCAAGGGGATAATGATTATATGTTATTGGGCCTTCTATGACCCAATTTCATATAAAGGTACCTTCAATGACTTTTAAGTGCTATTGGGCCCTAGAGATCCAATAGTATTGTCATAAGGTCAAAGTAATCAAATGGGAGAAGGGCCAACGTGTCTTTCGCATCCCCGACATCCTAAAATAACTCACGGAAGTAGCAGGACTTCGTACTCCTCTTCTCCCCGTTTATTAGGCTTGTGAGTAATCAAAATAAACAAATTCAGGTTGTTAATCAATGGTAAACAAGGTTGTTTGGATTAAGTGAGTGATAACGGGTGACGCCTCTAAGGATCGTTCGTAAACTGTAGTTATAACTAGTCATTACTAATGCATAATTATAACAACTCACAAACCTTAATTAATCCAACACCACCCGAGTAATCAAGGAAGAGTAATCAAAAATCATTCATTGTGGCGGTATCACTATTCGAGAAATAATTGTATTTTATGTTTTCGGAAAACATCGGGTTTTTCGGGGAAGTTCAACATTTTGCACTTACGGTTGATACAAAGTTTTTCAATTATACATGTGTTAAAATCATCATGCATATATTTACGGAATTTCACACCTTTTTATAAACAATTGTCTTTTCAAAAAATATCGGATTTTTTGGGTTTTACTAACTACACGAATCATTTTTATCACAACATTACTTATGAACTCACCAACATTCCATATGTTGACCGTTTTCCAAAATAACTTGTATTCTCAGGTAACAGGTAAACTGAGGAATAAGTACCAAGTATGCTAGTGTGTTTTGTTATTGAAAACTATCAAACAGTTTATGTATGGATTCATAACGTTAAAACAATGTACTTGATGTGAACAATTCCAGTTGTAATATATTGATGCATGGTGATGTTTATGTTGTGATTCATGTATATTCATTATGATGATATTCAATTTAAGTCACGCAAGCCCTCAGATGTTTCCGCCGTCTGGTTCGGGGGTGTGACAGTAAAATCAAGTGGGCTCTTTGGGATCGAAGGTGTGAGAAATGTCAGGATTGGGCTTGGCCATTGGGTCACTGCTAGATGACCTGACACGGGCCTTGACCTTCCAGTTCTGATTGGGAAGACCTTTCCTCTTCTTCCCCTTTCCTTGACCAATGGCCAGAATGATAGCTCTAGAAGGATTAGGGTTTGAGTTCTTACCCTTCATTCCTGCCTCAACAGTCTACAGTAGGTTGTGCAATTGAGCCAAGGTGGTCTCATTGTTTTTCAAATGATAGGTCGGGATCAACTGATCATAATAACTTGGTAAGGAGATTAGGACTATGTCAATAGCAAACTCCTCAACAAAACGCACATTTAGCCTAACAAGGCAATCTACGTATCGTTTCATTCTTTGCACATAGCTACATATAGATTCTCCCTCATTCATCTTGAATTCCATGAGGGATGTGACCACTTCGTACTTCTATTGAATAGTTCACTTATGGTACTTTTACATAAGGCACTTGTTCATCCCATAAAGCCAGCAGTCCTCATAAAACCTTAGCAACTCAGGGGTCATAGTGGTGACCATGACACAAGCAACTTTTGTTGCATCATCGTAGTGCTTTTGTTAGGAGGCGTATTCTTCAAGAGTAGCTTTGCCTTCTTCAACTTCAATAAGTTCTTTCTTAAGAACATACTCTTTGTTCTCGAATCTAAGGGCCATCTTTATATTCCACATCCAATCATTATAACCGGATCCATCCAATATGACTTTGGAGCAGATAGAGAGCAATGAGAAGTTATGGTGGTTGGAGGAGGAGGAAGCAGAAGCATCAGTTGGAGTAGACATTTATAAAAGGAAGCTAGTTTTATTTAGATAAGAAAAATCCTTAATATAGTAACCTAAAATAAATATTAAGGCTAGGACACAACTATATAATTCACAACTTAGAATAATTTAGTGAAATTCCTAGGTTTTTTGAGATTCAATGAAACTATTCAATGGCATATTTAATTGCAAATTATGCTCTTCTGTTTGTGAATGGGATGCCGAGGATCACAAAAAAGATGTGAATAACCATGCAAATGTGCTTGGTAACCTCATTATCATTTATCATCCCAATTGATGCGTTGGTAAACCACACACGCTCCATCAACAATGATAATTTATGAGATACCCATTACAACTCTTTATTAGTCCCTATTAGTGTGATGGTTAACCACACACGCTCCACTAACAACTTATAAAGTATAATGTGCAATTTCATGGGTTAGCATACTAATTCACATATTTCCTAAAGTAACTAGATTTGGGATTTTTATAAAAACAAAAAAGGTTCTAGTACTTTTAAATAGGATTATACCTTTAATGAGATTTAGTTGTCCTATCAAATCCTTAATGCTAACGAACCTCCACTAATCAAGGAAGCGGTGAGTGAGAGTGGACACCCATTCAACTACCATCTTATAGATAGTTTTCTTATAAACCACCCCCCTCCCCCTTATAGACTAGCTTCATGAATGAGGCATACTATCAATTTGCCTGACTGATTCTTATACGTATAGTAATTAATCCTTTAATATTATATATAAGGTGTATTTTAAAACTTTTCAAAATACTAGGTTTATAGTTTAAATTTAAAAAATTAATAAACTATTAATTTAAATTTAAAATAAACCAAATAATTTAATATTTATCTATTAATTTAAAAATTAACTAAAATGTTAAAGTAGGTAAGGATTAACTAATTAAATTAATCAAATAATTTAATCCTAATCCTAACCTTCTAAAATTCAAAAATTATGGTATAGGATATATCCAATTTTATAATTATCGTATTCAATTCAATTATCTAAAATAGGAAACCCTAACAACTAGCCATATTTTCAAAAACTTGGGGCGGAAGGCTAGGGTTTCAAAACCCTAGCCCAAAATTTAGATTACAATGGGAGGAGGCTAGGGTTTCGACAAACCCTAACCCTAGTCGAAATTATAGGGTTTTAGGGTTTAATTTCTATAAACTCTAATTGATCAATTTTGCTATTATAGTTAATCAAATGAAAACAAGTTAAACGCTCTGATACCACTGATAGGATTTAGGTAAAACAATTAAAAATAAAACACTTAAGTTTGCATGCAACCTCTATGTTTTCTCTATTGAAACTGTAACAAAGGACTTCAAATAAGAAACCCTAAGAACCCTAGTTAATTTTCGAAAACACAAATTAGGGTTTAGGATTACATACCTTAATTGTTATTATAGCAAATAACAATGATCCTTTCTTGTAGATCACTTGGAAGCAAGCACCACAAGTGTCATGCCTCTAATGGAATCACACCCAAACTAGCAAGAGAATGATTTAAGAGAGAGGAGAGAACACAGAATAATTTCATCCAAGCCTTAGGCAAGATAGAAGTGAACGAAATATGGGGCTAGGGATGGCTTTATACAATTGAGGAATCATGGGGCCAAAGATAGGGTTTAGAGGATAAGCCCTAGATTGATTTACTTGGTGACCAAGCAGCCTAATCTCCTTATCCAAGGAGCCTTGGACGAAATCTTCCAGACTTATCCTAGAGGAATTTTGTCCACTTAATCCCATGAGATTCTAGATGCTTCCTTCAACTTTCAATAAATAACCAAACAGTCTATGTACTTTTAATTAATCCAATTAATTTATGATTAATTATTAATAAAATAATATCTTTTCAATTTAAGTATATAACAATTATAGTGATGGGCTTAGACACCTAATCCAAAAGATATTTTGTTCCTATGCTTGTAGGTAAAGGAATGAACGAAAATTAATGGCCTTAGGGTCCTATTTATATTTTAGGTAACTTGTAGGTAAAGGCTTATTTGAATTAATTAAATAATAGATTTAATCATGATTCAAATCTTGTCCTTATATGCAACCAAGAGGCTTCTGGAAGCCCTAGAAGAGCTTCCAAAATTGTCTATGCCATGGAGGGTTCTAGAATTTCTTCATTTGTTCAGCTATTGAACAATTACATTTCACCCCTTGCACCTTAAACTAATTGCAATTCATTCCTGATTAATTCTGATTAATAATTAATTAATTCTAATTGATTTCTTATTAATTTATTAACCATGTTTGAAGGATCTGTCTCCCAAATTTTTATGGACATTGACAATGGCAATATTGGTAGTCCATAAAAGGTTTATCTTCCCAATGTAAAGGGATTTGCCAAGGTTAAACCGTTTGACCATATGGTAAAGAGAAAGGATAACTATGAGATAGTTCTATGTGCTAATCCCAAAAAGGTTCATGTGTTTCTATTGCCAATTAAAGGGGAATTGGATGTGAAGCTACGCAGACTACCTGAAAGATCTTAGAGATAGTAAAGTCAAATTATGCGACTCTGCTTCGGGTACATCCACTATATAACTCCATTATTTTATTAAGTTCCTATTCATAGATTCTTAATTCATGATGTGATAGTCACATTTTGATGTTTTGCAGAATTTAAGAGAAAGAAGGAAGCTTAAGAGGATTAAGCTGAATCTGATCGTGAGAGATGGATCTCGGTCGCATAGTTCAATGATCAGATTTTTGAGCTGCTGCTTAGGAGTTATGATAGATTGCTTAGTAAATATCTAGAAACATAGTTTTCATATATTAGTATTGTAAGAACAAAAATTATCCGCTCATTATCCATAAAGTGAATTTTTGTTTTTATCTGGTTTACTTTATGTTTCCTTGCATTGGCATTTATGAAAATTGGTGGTTACATTTCTAGTAATGTTAAATATGGATTTGATTCTTAATTATATCATTTGTGATAATGTCATGATTAACCAAGTGAAAAGGAATTCTCATCACCCAAGTTTCAATTGGATAGAAACTTGGAGTCATACAATTTGAATTGTGTGATGCATGAGTACCTTGATCATTAGAAGATCATGACTAATTCGTTGATCACATGTTTATGTGAATCGAGTGAACGACTAACGGATCTAGTACACATTGATGTGGACTATTTAGATCCACCACAAAGGACGACAAGTCTATTCGTCATGGTTTACTGATGGTTTGGTAAATATGATTATGTTTATAAGACTAAGCATAATTCTATCACCTTGAAAAGTTTTCAAAGTGTAATAGAACGAATAAGAAGAATCTGTTAGGCAGAAAGATAAAGGTTTCTCCAATCTAAAAGGAAAGGAGAGTACTTTAGTATCATGTTAATGATTATGGAACCATGTCAAAAATTGATCCTTGAAGAAAATCTCAGTGCAATTGTTTGACTAAGAAGAGGAATTAGATATTGGTGAAATGGTTTAGTCAAGAGATGAGTCATACTTCGTTTCCAATCAAGTTTTACAGTTGTACATTAATACTATAAATTGTATCTTGAAGCTTGTTTTATACTAAGTAGGTTTATAACACCTCATAAAATGTGCAGTAATAATGTTTTCTTACTCTGACACATTTTGAATTGGTAGTTATGATGTTTTTGGATTTAAAAACAAAGGATGAACTAAGACCAATTCAATGAAGTGTTTTCTTCACAAGAATCCACACTAACTTTTGAATATTTTTTTACTCGTCAAGGAATGCTCCTTGAGAGAGAAACATATATGTCGAGAATTTAGTGGGAATCTTATTGATCTTGAAGAGTTTTAGGAGTCAATCAAGAATAAACCTTTTAGTTATCACTAGCACACGACCTTAGGTTGATAACCTATCGTGTTCAGTTGACACATTCTTGTTTATATGCACCTTCATGTTGTGTTAGAAATGCTTATGAGTTCTATGGTTCTCATTTGACTGCAAAAGGCAGAGCACGTTGGTCGGTGATAGTACTGTTGGGTTTTATTTTAAAAATAGTTTCATAAACGCGAAAAATATGGCAACGGAAGACTTTAATTTTTTTTTGAAATAACATAAACATTTTATACCCACCAAGGATCTTCTTGAAAGTTATAGAAAAATAAAAACACCAACCAAAAAAGAGGTGAAAAATAACAACCTTTATAGTTCTTTGGGTCCTCTAGGGAGGCTTGGAAGTTGATGAAGAATGTGGAACCTTTGAGACACCAACAATAACTCAACTTGATGTAGATGCTAGTCCAAAACTCTTAAACCCTTAAGCTTTAAGTTTTTATCAAAGTAAGAACATAAAGAGAGCAAAAGATGCAAGTGATCTTCAAAGCATGAAAAATAGATGAGAGAGTCTTACCACTCTCTACATTTCATGGTTTTAGAACCAAAAGCCAGAGCAAAATGTAAGCCCCATGAACCTAGTGTTTATAGCATGAAGTAAAGTCCATAAGTCATTAAGCATTTATCACTTTATGACTTTAGACATAATTGTCTCCCATGCTTGTAAGACTAGCCATGCCCTTTCATTATAATAATGGAAAAGCCATCCATCTTTATGTCCATTCTTACTGTCGACCATCATGAAAGAAAAGGAAAAGGAAGTTTATATTTTATAAACTCAAAGTTTATAAAATATAAACTTTGTCTTTTCGCTAAAAGACAAGATGCTTTAACTAGTCCAAAAGTTTGTTCTTGAATTATTAAATCATACATTATGAAATAATATGTTAGTCGCTAATGAAAATTAATTATTTCCTAGAAATAAATAATTTCCAATTTAATTATAAGAGTTTTATTGAATATTTATTAAAATCAATTTCTAATAAATAATTAATTGTATCAAGTTGTTGTAACTTAATGCAATAAAGCTTTGAAAGCTAAGAGGGAATGTTTATATAAGTTAATATATATATATATATATATATATATATATATATATATATATATGTGTGTGTGTGTGTGTGTGTGTGTGTGTTAAAATCCATGATGTAATAAACTTTCCCAAGTCAATAAGTCAACAATGAATTAAATGGGTCAAAGGTCAAAAGAGCAAAACCACAAGAACATGGGATTTCGATTGGCACTAGACCGAAATCACGTGTGATTTCCATTTGTGCCAAGACCGAAACCACAAGTGATTTCGGTTGGTGTTGGCCGAAATCCCCTTTAATTTTGGTTCAAATGTTGACCGAAATCTCTTATGATATTTAGATAATTATGTCACTTGATTGGTGGGTTACTTTTCCAATACGATTAATTACACAAACTAATGTAAAACCTCACACCGCCTTATCCTCCTACTTACCATATATAATCACGAAATAGGATCCTTCACAAACACTTCTCAGTAAACATATCACCTCATATTCTCTCAAGTCTTCAAACCCATTCTTCCCACTCTTGCTTTCTCTCAAAAACTAAGACCATCTTCCTAGCTAATTCAAGGATTGTTGTAAGTATTTCTCATCTAATCTAGTGTTCTTACAAATACATTTCATGTTAGTTCATCAAAATTACACATTATTATGTGTTAAAAATATTAGGATACGACTACCGTCACGTACTCTAAACTCAAAGAGCATCGTTTTTGCCTCGTTATCTAGCCGCAAACACGAATAAGGTGAGTTCATACCCCTACATTTTCCAAATTTTTTCTATGTTTTAGGGGGGAATACAAGTGAAACACAAGGAAACTTGTGTTAAATTACAAATCGTTACTTATGTTTTCGTACATTATATATATATATATATATATATATATATATATATATATATATATATATATATATATATACGTAAAATAATGCTACTACCAAAATTACAAACTTTTACATGCAAAATCATTAATACACAAAGATTTTCATTTCGACGGAACATACATTTATAGACTATAATAGGTATAGTTTATGGAATATTCACACTATTTTTACACTATGAAAGGATAATACATACACTTACAAGAAAAAGGGATTTTTCATATGTAAACCTGTTGATACAAATTTTGTGAGACATTTGGCTTCACCGTAATTTTAAGTACATAACATAAGTCATGTATTATAAACCAGAATCTCTTGTAGGGAGAGCGTGATACTTGTGTATAGATCTATACGGGACTGACAATCACGCACGTAAACTGTTAGCTAGTTAGACCAGAAGGTCTGACAAATGTCATAACATTCCGACGCCTGAAGAACGTCGTCACAGGCGAACTAGTCGCTAGCATGGTTATAATAACTCACATGGGGTATTAACAACACATTTTGGTTTACGGGGCTAACAAACACTTAAATGGTTTTATATACATATAAAACTACATACACTATTTTAAGTAAGGAAAATACTTATACATTTTGGTCTCGAAGAATTTAAGACTACAAATTCATTTTATAGAAAATATTGGATTTTCTGGAACAAACACTATCATTTCATGAACAAACGGCTTACAACTCATTTTATGGAAAATACCGGATTTTTCTAGAAATAAAAACGATACTTTACACGGAAAAGTTTACAGTTACTCATTCAAATTCTTATGAACTCACCAACTTAATTGTTGACACTTTTTCAAAATTACTTTTATTCTCAAGAAACCAGTAAAAACAAGTAACTATCAGTTTTTTAGGACGGGACGCTAAAGCGTCAGTTCATTTTGTCATTATGCTGTAATTTATTTGGAAACATGTAACGCATGAAACAATGTAACCTTTTAAATTATATATATGGTGGTTGTGTTGCTTTATTTACTATTACTCAATTGTTCTGATATTGTACATGACGTCATCCGCCCCCGAACGTGTACGTCGTTCTGGTTTGGGGGTGTGACAGATTGGTATCAGAGCATTGTTTATAGTGAACTAAGTATATCAAACCACGTAAGATATACAAACTATAAACAAAATGGGACTAAAACTCTTTGACGTAACATTTTCGTACAAGTATACTTTAAAATATTATGATATTTTTATAAAAGTATAAGTACAATCATACTCACTAGTTCAGTGTCGTGACAGTAACAAAACAAAAAAAGTATTGAGATAAGTTGAACACTACGAATAGGCCTCGGGGTATGTAATCAGATCGGGGATGAATATAGTCTGATCAACTATATTTATCTAGGATGTGACCAACGTATGCCAAGGAATGATCGTAGTGAACAACAAGTCTAAAACTTACCAACCCCTCATACCAAGAAACTCTAGAACAAAACATACAAGTTTAAAATACTATAGGAGTATTTTATGATACAAGAAGAACCATAACAAAAACGCCTAAGCCTCGATATTTATAAAACTAGTAATCATTAGGAACCTTCTCACAAAAATAAAATCAAATCCTTCACATAAAAACTAAAGACCCTTATTGGTAGATCTATAATTGCAAAGTGTGTATGCTAAAGTTATATATGATTAAGATTCTATAGACTTAGGATTTATGATTCATCTTTAAATCTTGTTCCTTGTTTGGTTGTGGGTTTAAAGTGGAGCTACTTATCCAACGGTCTATTCGATCTTGATTATATACAGCTTGTATACATTAGGTAATTATAGAAGGACCTAGTATCGCCACAATTTTATTATTTCTATTAAAATTTTATTTTTTCCTCAAAAATATTACAGAATTATACACTTAATTTTTTCATATATTTATCATATCCCTGTTCTCGCACAGACGCAATGGCAGGATTTCACAAACCAGGAGATCCCTATTTCCCTCACCAAGGGAATGTTGGTTGGATCATAGAGGATCCCGAAGAGGATCCTGAGGAAATGATGGAAGAAGACCTCGAAGACGATTCAAAAGAGGAAGAAGATGAGGAGGAGGATCAGGAAGACACCGACTCGGAACCAGAGGTCTATAATCCACCTCTTGTCCCCACTCCCAAATGAAACTTTCAAGTCCTGACGCCTCGATGGGCGGTAGATTTAAAGAGATGGAGCCAAGAGCAGGACCAACGCCCTCCCTACGATATGGAACGAGGCTTCTACAATCTCGACAGAGGGGGCTCAGCAGAGCAGACAGGGATCTCCCTGTCATAGTTTGTCGCATCGCTCAACATGGTGAACAAGCAAGGGCATTCGTCAACCACCTTATGGAAGTTGGTGCTACCACTGAGATCACCGCAGTTTGCCTTCGTCGCCTGAACAAAGACCATGATCTGACCAGGAACCACACCGAGGCTCTTCAAGAGGAAGTGACCACAGCTCGAGCTGAGGTTAGAGAGTTTCGGGAATGTCAAGCTACATTAGAAGGACGTGTGATAGAAGCAGAACTCAATTGACAGAAGCCAGAGCGGAGACTAGGGCAATGCAGACTTTCATATCTACATTTTATGGCCCTCAGAACAACACCCGTCACGAGTAGTGCTCACATTTTGATATGAGATGTCAAACCAACCTTAGACCATTGTTCTTTACTTGTTATCTCTAAGCACCTTATAAATACGTTTTTTCAACAAAAAAATGGACACAATAATCTTGCTCTTTGTTTAAAAAACAAATCAAATGTTTCCTTCAGATTTTAATGTTAAAAATCATCGATTAAATTATAATGAAACAAGAAAAACAACATAATCATGTGCCAAAATGCAAAAATGGTACAAACGTTATTTTTTATTATTATTTTTTTTTTTTTGTCAGATGTGAGTTTTTCATAAAAATAAGTATTCAGGATTCTATCGGATAAAAAAAGTTGACTGTTTAAAAAAAAATATTAGTTGTGTAAAATTAGTAGATTTGTTAAAATTGTCAAATTGAAAAAAAAAAACTGTAAGGTTTCATTTTTGAAAAAAAATTAAAAATAAAAAAGTTTATGTTTAAATAGAAAAAATCATAAATGTAAAGTCTTTTATACAATTACGGAATTACCTATTTAATCTTACCTCAAAAGATTAATTTATTGAAGTATATACGAAGCTGTACCCTCGATCATCCCTCACATGCATACTGTACTTTCATGTGAAATGCTGAACATAGAAAAGATTGTGTTGCTTTCTTGTGAGCTATGTCACCTACCCCTAAGATAAATTGCTACATTTCCATATATACCCTTTGCTATAAGATTTTGTGCTTCATACAATAATAAAGTAAATATAAGGTCTATTACACGAAATTGACCTCTTGTAAATAGACTTTAAATTATTGAGAAACACTTACCTTACTGCTGTAGTATTTATAATTTATTTGGTGATTAAACAAAATTGACCTCTTGTAAATAGACTTTAAATTAGGTGTAATAGACCTTATATTTACTTTATATATATATATATATATATATATATATATATATATATATATATATATATATATATATATATATATATATATATATATATATATATTGCTTAGTTTGATAAAAACCATTATATTTTAGTTTTTTTTTACCATCAAAATAGTTTTTTTTGAACCGCTAAAAGTTTTTATTTTTTCAAAACCCTACATAAAACTTTAAATGTCATAAAACCATTATATTGGGATTTGTTCTGTTTAACAACTCAAAAATAAATAAATAAATAAATCGTTTTAACCATTAAAATTTTGAACTTTTTTTCTAGAATAACATCTTTCACCTAAAAAATAATATTCCAACTCTTTTTGTTTTTGTAACTCATTAATCGAAGAGAGAATAAAATGGAGTAGTGTGGCAGAGCAAAGACCATTTTTCACGCACCGATTAATCATCCGCTTCAAACATTAGGTTATGACTTATTCTTTGGAGTCACTGCAAGCAAACCTTCATAATCACAGGAACTGAGTAGTGTCAGGATTTGAACATGAGACAGTAGATTATTTTCCACAAATTTTATCAAGTCACCACAATTCAAATGATTTAGAATCATGTTTGGTTGGCATAAGGAAGAAATGAAATGCAACATTCCTCTTCGCATATGTTTTTGTTTTCTTTGGTTAATTTTCATTCAATAGGAAAGGATTTGTTTTTTTTTTCATTCCTTTTTGGAAATATAATGATGTATATTTATAAAATAACATTTTTTATTTATTGATTTTACTCTAATTAATTGTATATTTATGATAAAGTACATTTTTAATGACTCCTTTTATTTGTTGAGCCAAACAAAAATGACAATGAAATGTAATTAACCATTTCATTATTTTAGTCATTCCCTAAATTGTTCTTTTCCTTATTTTAAAGTTGTTTTTTTTTGTAAAAAAACAAAACAAACTTTATTGGTTTAAAAAAAATGCATTAGTTTTTATGGTATCTGTTATTTTCTTAAGGGATAATGACTTAGAAGTGTAACATAGTTTATGTTGTGTTCACGTTTAGTCATTGAAGTTATTATTTGTTTCACATATTACCACTGAAGTTGTTTGGATTGTTCACATTACATCCTTATGATCGGTTGTTGTAGGTAACATAGTTTAGATTTTGTTCACATTTAGTCCCTAAAGTTTTTTTGTCCACATATTAACATTGAACTTTTTTTATTGTTCACATTACATCCTTATGAACTTGTTTGGACAGTTTACATTATATCTTTATGACCTTCCAGCTCTGGTCGTCTTCTATGTTGCTATTGAACCATTTTTCAACTAAAACAATTGATTTAGTGGTTTAAAAGAATACAATAGTTTTTATGGTATCTGTCATTTTCTTAAGGGATGATGACTTAGAAGGGTAACATAGTTTAGGTTGTGTTCACGTCTAGTTCTTGAATAGATTTTTTGTTCATATATTACCATTAAACTTGTTTGGATTGTTCACATTACATCCGTATGCCTGGTTGGTGTATATAAAATAGTTTAAGCTTTGTTCACCTTTAGTCCCTTAAGTTTTTTTGTCCATATATTAGCATTAAATGTTTTTTGATTGTTCGCATTACATCCTTATGAACTTGTCTGGACAGTTGACATTATATCCTTATGACTTGGCAGCTCCGGTCGTCTTCTATGTTGCTATTGAACCGTTTTCAACTAGCTCATATGCGAGGTGTTTCAGTTTGAGCTCGGACCTAATCAATCTTTCATCTTCTTTAAATTGTCATAACTCATATGTTTGAAGTTGGAATATCATAATCTTTTTCAGCACATAGTTTTTTGTGTCTAGTTCATTTTAGACTATATAAACACATTTTGTTACATGTTGATTGAGTTACGGGTCCCGAAACATAGGGTATCAAAGTTGAATTTGTGTTATTTCAACATTTAATTTACTGTTTGTACTTAATTTTATAAAATATAAAAACCTTATTTCTTTTATATATTGGGTTAATTTTTGTTGGTTGATTTGGTAGTATTTTAATCATTTGATTCAAATCATTAACTAGTTGTACCGACTGCATAAGCACATGTGTCGATTCCAATCGGGTATTGAACCAAAAATTGGCACCAACTACGAAACTAATATAGTCTAACTGAACCGAGTTCTCATTATTAGTCTTAATTGGTTCCAGTTCCAAACCAGGTTCGGATCGGTTGTTCGTCGTAGTTCCAACTAAGCACCATTGGCTTAGTCGGCCTTTATATGACAACCCACCCAATATCATGCATGCTCATCAAACAATGAGATCGGACATAAAAAGATCAAATCATTTCTCTAGTGATGTGAATAAACTACGGTAGAAAGGGTTAATGACTTATAAGGGTAACATAGTTTAGGTTTTATTCATATTTGGTATCTTATTTTTTTGTCCATATATTACCATTGAACTTGTTTGAATTGTTCACATTACATCCTTATGACCGACTAAAACCTACACTAACCAATCATAGATATGTAATGTAAACAATCTAAACAAGTTTAATGGTAATATGTGGACAAAAAATAACTTCAATGACTAAACGTGAACACAACCTAAACTATGTTATCATTCTAAGTCATTATCCCATTTCTTAATTCCAAACATTGGTGATTAAGTCATAAAAACAAATTTGTTGGATGGTTAACCTCAATAAACTTCAAACTATTATGGCTTTTAGGGGTGTTCAAATGCGGATATCCGAAAAATTTGGATAGTGGATTTTAGTATCCGAATCCGTATCCAAAATTTGGATACGGATTCAATTAATTCGGATATCCAAAAATTTCATATTTCTTCATTATTTATAATCAACTAAATGTAAAACCTAATTAGTATAAAAATATTAAAATACTAATCAACATAAACACTTGAAAGTTTTTAACACCAAATAAACTGTCTTAAATAATTTTCGTAACATTCTTCATCTTGATTGCAAAAAGGATATTTAGTGATTGCTTGGTAAGAATCTTCTTATATCTAATTCTAAAATTTATAACAGTCCTTAGCTTGTTGCCTTCAAGAAAAACAATAATAAAAAAGCTTTTAGAAGATATCTTTGTTGATTTTATTCACAGTAAAGTTTAGTAATTCTCAAATAACCACGACAATTAAATAATTATACATAGGATTTTCTATTCTAAATGTTAAATACAAGAAGGGAGTTAGAGCATCTCCAATCCACTTTTATTTTCTATTATTTCCTCTATTTCTTCCTTCAAAATAAGGATGAACTTTGAGTTATGGGTTTTAGTCTCTCTTTTTATATCTTTGTATATTTTTAGTTTATTTTTATCTATTAATAATAATTAAATATAATATTTAATACTTAGAATATTTAGTTATATATTAAATTATATTAATTAATTATAAATACAAAGTTTGATTTTTGTTTATCAAATTCATATAAAATTTAAATATAATCTTATTCATTTAATATTATTGTAATGAAAAAAAATATAGATTATATATTTGTTAAAACCAAATTAGTAGGAGTGTATGATAATTTATATAAGTTGGAAGATTTGAATATATTAAGAATATACTTTTTAAAGGTAAAAATATGTCAAAAAATGAAATAGAGTTGGAGATGAAACATTATTTACCCTATTTTTTGAAAGATTGAAGATGGTCTTATGAACTTATGGGGAATTAAATAGCATAGGATGATAGGAATAGTTGTATTACTACCTATGTTCATATTAAAACTAAATAAAGAAGGTTTATAAACAATCACAACGAACTCTACGAATAAATGGTAGTGTGTATAATTGTATATTATATACTCGAACAATATAAAAAAATTGTAAAAATAAAAAATAAACTTTTTAGATATTATCCAAAATTTTATAAAATAGTTATTTGTATCCCGATCTGAAAACCAGAGATCCAAATTTTCGGATACTTTTAAATGGATTTTTGAATTTTCGGATTCGGGTATTTTTGAACGTCCCTAATGGTTTTTAATTAATTTAAAGTTTCACGTAGTGGTTCTTTAATAAGTAAATAAAAAAATATTCAGTGGTTAAACCAAAAGAAATTATTTTATTAGTGAGGGAGTGGTTACACTCCTAGGACCTCGTTACATCAGTTTTTTGAGTGACACCTCATTTTTCTCTCTTAACACTTAATTCTTAGCATTTTGTAAGGAATGGTAACACTCCTAACATTTGGAGAAAAAATGTTTTTTTTAATAAAAATTATGAATTTTGTTGGCTTAATTCAGATTTGGGAACAAAAAGAGTCCTAGGGGAAATTTGGGAAACTTGCTATTTTCTTTATGTTTTTTAATTAGACTCGAATTCTTTTCCAGCATAAATAGGGCTTCGTTTTTTAATGTTTTGTAATCAACTTTCATTCTCGTTTCTAATAAAAGCTTGGTGAACAAGCTGTTTTCCCAAAAAAAACCTTTCTTCCCCTGTTTGCGTTTCTTTCTTCCCTGTTTGCTCATCTTCTTTTGTTCCAGACTTAGGGCATGTTTGATTTCAACTTACCGGGTCCGGTCAGCGCTGACTGCTGACTCAGTCAGTAGTCATCTGTTTGATGAATACAAAATATAGTTGATTCGGTCAGCATTAATTAACCTCAGTCAGCCAATCCACTTACCCGGTAAGCAAAAAATAAACTCCTGACTGAAAATAAGAAGCGTACCCTTGCTCGCCTCCAGCTTCCTTCGCTGTTAACCTAGACAAAAGTGACACCTGCTGCAGCTGATCGCCTTCATCGCCAACAGCTTCTCCGGCGACGATTACACAGCGCCATCCTTGATCTACACCTCCTGCACCATCTTCTCTACTGCAGGTAACGTTTTCTTGTGTTTTTTTTTTTTTTGCTTTTTTTTTATGACTTTACCCAAGTGGAGAAATCTATTGGTTTTGAAAATATAGAATCTTGATTTGATTCCATTGTCTTGTTTCAAATGGTCTTGAATGTGCATCTGATTGTAAATCTATTTTTGGAGCAATGTCACTCTAAAATCCGCTAGAAAAGGGAGGAGATAAGTTGTGCACACAACGTGTTTGACAAAATGCCCAAAAGAATGTTATATGCTTATGAGATCAAAATTTATTTGTATGAAATCAAAACTTATGTTGTATGAAATTTGTTAAGATAAGAAAGTGTTATATGCTGTGAATTTTGTTAAGATAAGAAATCAAAATCTGTTAAGATAAGAAAGTGATATATGCTGTGAATTTGTTAAAATTTATTTATATGAAATCAAAATTGATGTATGTTTAATTTGAATTTTATATGATAATTTGTGTTTTTAGAATTTTTTTATCCAGCACAAGAGACAACACAAGGGTAATATGGTCATTTTTTCATTCAGCACAACCATTCAGATAAATAATCAAACAGCATAAACTCAGTCAGATATGGACTCAGTCAGCATTTCCAACTCAGTCAGCTTCTAACCCAGTCAACAACTATCAAACGACCCCTTACCCGTGTTCAGTTCTTATCTAAACCTTGGTGAATAAGTTTGAATTCACATGTTTGACTTATAAATTTATGTTCGATTTAAAGATGGATCCTTTCAAGTAGCAACCCACCAATCACATTCACCCATTGCCTTCTCCGTTCAACCTAAGAATCCAGTCTTACCAATAAAAATCCAAACTGCAGTCAATTTTATGAAATTTGACTTTTTTCTCAAAAAAAAAAAAGCCATATTCCACTTTGGAACCAATATATAAAAATCCAAACTGCAGTCAATTTTATAAAAATCCAAAAGCAGTTCCTAATGAGCTTGCAACATTTAAACGTTTATTTATGCAACAATTTTTTACCCTTTAATCAATTTATCGAACAAACAAACTACACAACCTCGTTTCAACTAATCAAACACATTACAGTTAAAACATTTGCATATTTTGGCTGTAGAGTGAAGCAATAAAGTAAACAAGCCAATCAAAGATTTATTAAACTTCAAGTTGCAGCATGAAATGCTTGGTTTACAGAGTATTAGCAAAAATATAAAACTCTCATGCACTAAAAATTGTAATGACATAAGAAAGAAAGTTCAAGCAAGCATTTGAGGTAAAAATTGACCAAATTTAGGATTTTTAATCATGGGCCTTGACAATGAAATTTTGGCGGCTGATTGGATTCATGACCACGGGTGGGCCCGCAGTACGAGGCCATGCCTGGAATTTCTTGTCGGTCTCTTCCCACCATCCCTTGTTTGAAACCGTAGATGGAGTGGTACCTATCGTAATTATTTTAAAAATAAATAAATAATGACTGGATGACATGACAAGACAGTACAGGTTGTACTTTGTTTAACTTGAAATTTGAATGTGAAATGAGTTATTCTTTAACTTGAAATTTGAAATTTTATAATAATCATATTATATTTGATAGTGATTATATAAAAACTTTATGACTTTCATAGGACGAAGGGGGTCATAGTTTTAGATTTTTTTTAACTAGACAAGCTTTTCAGGGCTATTTTCAATGATGAGGATAAGGAGGGCATTTACGTCTTTTGGACAGACAAAAGATCGAGGGCGAATACATAATTACATACCTCCGAAAATCTTCTTGTCAGCGATAATATAATCGCATGTGAATGCAAGTACAAATGATCCTACAAGAGCACCAACAATCTTGGTTCCACTCATTTCTTCAAATTTATGCAAAAATAAAATAGAATCAAACATCAGCCACAAAACAGATTTTGATGCTCACAAATTGTGTGCTACAAGTTAACAACATCAAATATATATATATATATAGGGGAGAGTTCATGCGAAAATGCAAATAATTTGCGAAAACAAGAAAACAAGAAAAACCTATGATATTGTGTCACCTCAACATTATATTTTGGAAAATAATTCATCTAAACTTTGAAATACATGATGATAATCAATGATAGATGAGAAATTGTTTCATATTAGCAAAGTATGATTTTTAATATTTTTTATGAAAACATAAATTTAAAAATGATTAAGGACGTGAAAAAAAATATAATTATCAAAACCGTCTTTAAATTTATATTACCATAACATCATTTAATGTAAACTTACTATCTTTAATTTATTGCTAATAAATTTATTTTTTTATAGTACATGTGTTTGATTTTCATAAGATAAAATCTGTTTTCGCGTTTTCGCAAGATATTTATATTTTCGCATGAACCTACTTCTATATATATATATATATATATATATATATATATATATATATATATATATATATATATATATATATATATATATATATATATATATATATATATATATATATATATATATATATATACTTACTTCATGTGTTTATACTCTACAACCTACATTTCCTAACTCCTAAATTTATGGGCTTTAATTTTTTATAAATGAATTGACATTTTCAAAATCTCCATTATTCTGCCTTAGTTGCTAATGCATTGGTTGTAGGGAAAAAGTGCAAGGATGCAAAAAAAAGATTATAAAACACAATTCTTTAATGAAACATACATGAGAAATGAACTACAAATTTGGTTACCCTTATTGGTGATTTATTATGGTTTGAGTAAAAAAAATTTTGTCCCTATTTCCAGGTTTTGGTCCCTCTCTTGTCAAATTTAAAAGCCAAAACGATAAATTTGTGAAAATGATGATTATACCCTTGAATCTATCTTCTTCCTCTTTATTTTGGAACCCTAAAAATTACAACCTCCTTGTCTAAAATATTAAAACAACCTTCTATCCAAAAAAATTTTAAAAATAATAATTTCTAAATCTAAATCTAAAACCGTTTTGATCTAACAAGTAGAAAGGTAAACACCATAGATAGCATTATAGAATTCATAACAAACAAAACAAAATTCCATATCAACTTAGAAAGTCAAAATTAATGCCATCATCACAAAATCCTAGAACATTATAAGTCTTATGAAAAATACATCTGTGATTCCTCAATAAAGTATCAACTGAAGTTCAATTGCCAAATAAAAATGCAAGAAAAATAACACTGTAGCAGTATTATTATTGTAAAACCTCAGAGAAACAAGTTTTTGCAAAAACTTAAAAAACACTGCCTAGTAGTACCCTACTGAGAAAGTAGCACTAAGAAGTAAGTCAATAACAAATTAATACTTCTGGAGGGTGTTGGTTGATTAGGTTAGAACATAGAAATCTGATTACAATGCCCATTTTTAACACCAATCAACAAGAACCGTGGAATCAATTCAACAGTTGTAGACATATAATCTATGTATTAGAAACAAGAATCACCAAACAACATCAAGAATCACCAACAGCATGGTATTATTATAAGTTAAGAATCAATAATCAATATTGAAAATAATCAAGAATTAAGAATCACCAAAAACCATGAAATCAAATTCCATACCGATTGAAATTTACAGAAAAATAGAGTAGCGAGAGAGAGATAGCAGCGAGTTTTACAGAGAGACATACCGATTGGAAGGACGATCGGACAAAGTGACGCTGCCTTGGTATGCTAACCGAATCACCGACGGATCTGCAAAAAATCTGCGAACACAAATGAAATTCATCAGCGAGAACTTTAAACTAACCCTAAAATACAAATTTACTACTATTTCCTAATACAAAGAAGTTCATCATACATATGAGAGAAGGGAGGGAGAAAACGAACCAATCTATGAGAGTTGAAGATCTGGTGATGTTTAGGGTTTCGGTCGCGAAGAAATGGAATAATCGATTATTTGACCATTTGGAGTTTACGAAATTTCCAGATTGGTCCCTCAACTATGGTATTAGTTAAAAGGGGCTTAAACTATGGTATTAGTTAAATTTAGTTAAGCTTAAGAAATGACTTTTTTTTTTTTTAACTTATTATCCATATAAGTTAAAATGCATGTCTGGATAAATTATTATTTTTATTAAATAACTTATAATGGTCTGAAACCATAAATAAATCATTTTTAATAAGTTACTAACTCTTAACTTATCAAAACTTTTTATAACTTATAGCCGTCCAACATTTTTAGAAAACATTTTTTTTGTCATTTTACTATAAGACTAAAATTGGTTGTTCAATTTATAGCGTTTTAACATTAGATAAGCTAATCCAACCATTTAAAAAAACATTTCGTTTTGACACCGTTATAAGCTAATAAGTTATAAGTTTTTTTATGTTAAATAAATCTATAATTTTCCATCCCACATTTTCATTATATAGTTCAATACATATCGATTGAAGGCAAACGGACAACAAGCTGCGCCGCTAGCCTTTTCTGGATAGCAAAACACTCTCTAAATGGCACTTTTAAATAAGCTTAGCTAAACACTCTCTAAATGGCACTAGAAAAATGACTTACAGTCACACCAAAAAAGTGTGACCATATGCGTATAGTGACATGTCACAACTAGGAATTTGAAGCCTTGTAAACATTGAACAATGATAACAAATGTAAACCAACAATGGGAAAGCATGTAAGATGCTTATTCATTAACAACCAAATATCAATCAAACACATCATATATGCACTACAAATAGCCAACAAACTATTGAGAACCAAGAAATCCTTGTTTAAGTCCATTTTGGACTAGGATTTCCTTATTGGGCCCAATGGACCAATAAGCTTCTAATTGGACTATCTTGGGCTTAGAACTCTTGAATGGGCTCTAATTGGACCCACTTTCATTTATTTTAACATTTTGGGCCATATTGGGCCTAGAATGAAATAAAACACCTTAATGGACCTCATTGGGCCATAACTAACCTAATTAGCCCTAATGGACCAAAAAAATCATTTCTTGATTTATTTTGGGCCAATAGTTATCTAAATTAGCTATGATTTGGACTTAGGCATTTAAGGGCCCAATTCCTTCCTTTTTCTCTCCAAATCTCGGCCCAAGCCCAAAAGAAAGGGAAGAGTTGACTTCTTGCATACCACATCGTTTTTGTATGGGGGATAACTAAGCATTACACTACAAACATCCATGCACTTCTCATCTTTCCATGCAATCTCACTCTCTCCTCTCCTCTCTCTTTTGTTCTCGGCCGACAACACAAAGAAACACACACACCTCACCAAAAATTCTCTCTAAATCACTTAAGACACCTCTCTTCTTCTTCATCCAAAAATCTCGAGTTTTGCTTGTGATTCAAGAGGTTTTCATCAAGTGGTTCACATCTTTGGTAAGTTATCTCTTTGATTCATAACATATCTCCTTCATTTTACCAACAATCTTCCTTATCTCATACAACACTTGTGATCTTGCACCTTAGAAACATCTAAGTTCGAGATCCTCCAAGAAAGGTTGCTAGGATTGAATTCTTCTTCATCTTTTCTTTCCAAAACCGAAACCACACTCAAGGTGAGTTTCATACCCACTTGTGATCTTGCACCTTAGAAACATCTAAGTTTGAGATCCTCCAAGAAAGGTTGCTAACTTAAAATGTAAATTTTTAACCTAATGGGCTAATTTTGGGCTTTTCGGCCAAATAAGCCCCAAAATGCAAAATTTTACAAGTTGAGGGTCTGGAAATGAAATTTTCTGTAAAACAGGGAGTAATTAGCATAATAAAATGTTTATAAGGTTCAAAAATGCTTTTCATTATCAAAAAGGACTAAAAATGCAAACTTTCTAGATTTTGTGCCAAAATTGTAAAAGTTGTGAAAAATGGGTCCTTAACCGAGAACCACTATTCTAGAGGGGCTGAAACTGTCAACTAAATAAACTTTGGGGTAAAATCGTGTTTTCATCAAATAAATCATACAAAAGTGTCAAGAAAAGTGTTTTAAGGACTAAAAATGAAATTCTTTTATATAAAAGGACCAAAAGTGTTATTTTTATAAAAGGATGAGTAATTAAAAAAGGGTCAAACTCTACTTACAAACAATCAAATTAAGATACAAGATCCGCGAATTACCGACGAAAATGGAAAACAAATACACTCTCAACAATACATATCGTTACCAAACGAATTGATTCGGTCTCGAATCAATAACAATACAAAATCGTTAAACCAAAATAATCCGTTAATCACGCGATAACTATAATAAGTCAACATACAAACTTTGGGCTTGAAAGTTTCAAATCTTGCTTGTTGGGCCTTGCTAGCCCATCAACATGATCTTTGGGCCCAAAGGGTTTATGCTTACGTGATATTGGGCCTTTTATGACCCAATTCCACGTAAAAGGACTTTCAATAGCTATAATGTGTTATTGGGCCCTAATGGCCCATTAGTACTGCTAGTGAGGTCGAGAAGTCAAATGCGAGTTGAGCCAAGTGTCTTTCGCATTCCCGATAGCCTTGAATAACTCCTGGTAATAAAGGGGGCTTCGTACCCTCCTTTCTCCTCGGTTGTTGGGCTATGAGAAAACAAAGTAAACAGATTTAGGACGATAAACAATAGTAATCAGGGTGGGTGGATTAAGTGAGTAGTAACGACCGACGCCTTCAAGGATCGTTCGTAATCTGTAGTTATAAACTAGTCATTTTCCTAATGCGCGATTATAACAACTCACAAACCCTAATTAATCCAACGCCACCCGGGTAATCAAAAACAATTGACATATCGGTATAACAATAAACAAGTCATGTATTTTACGTATTGGGAAAACATCGGCTTTTCCTGGGAAGTTCAACATTTTCACTTGTGTGACGTATACAAAGTTCAACAACTATACATGTTTTAAAAATCAACAAACATATTTACGGATCTTCACACTTTTTTTTAAACAAATACTCTTTTCAGAAAATATCGGATTTTATGGGTTTACAAACTACACCAAACCATTTTACTACAACATTTCTTATGAACTCACCAACATTTCATTTGTTGACGTTTTTTCAAAATAACTTGTATTCTCATGTAACAGGTAAGCCGAAGAATAAGTATCAAGTTATGTCATGGTGTTTTGCTTAGATTATCTATCGAACGGTTTATGTTATGAAATTGTAATGACTAAAACAATGTAATGGATGTAAACGATATCAGTTGTATTATTTCAATGCATGGCGATGAATGATGTTATGATTCATGTATAATCATTGTGATGGTATTTAATTTAACTCACAAGAGCCCTCGGACGTTTCCGCCGTCTGGTTCGGGGGTGTGACAGGTTGGTATCAGAGCTTTGTTTATAGTGAACTAGCATATCTAACCACACATTGATATGCAACTATAAACCAAAAAGAGGGACTAACACAACTCTGAACAAAACAAGTAAAGCATAACAATAAAAACACCCTTGCTTGTATTAGGAAAAAAGAACATAATACCGAACCAAACAAGATAATGCTAGTATCTCGGTTAAGCCAAGACTGTTCTTAGTCGTATCAAGGAGTGGATGTAGCCTGATCAACTACATTCCCTCCAAGGTACAACTATCACATGTCCTGAGGAAAACGGGATAGCTAGGGAACCTAAAAACATACCCCTTTATCCCCAAGAAGAGAACACCAATTCAATATATTTAACAACTAAAGCGGCATAGGTATGATATTAGCATAATTATACACTCTCGCAGACAACATGGCTGGTTTTCACCACCCCGGGGATCCTTATTTCCCAGACCATGGGAATAACGGATGGTTGGACGAAGAGCCTGAAAAAGAGCCCGAGGAAGACCCCGTGGAAGAATCTGACGGGGAACCGGAGGTAGAAGTCGAGGGCGAACCTGCCGAACCAGTAGAAGACCAGGAGGAGGAAGAAGATGAAGGAAGCCTCGAGGAGGAACCCATCGACAACAAAGGGGTTGATTCGGACGCGGAGTCCGAAGTCATCAACCCCCCTTATCCGATTAGGGTGCCCGCTTACCGGGTAGGCCCCACTGGTCCTACACCCCCTGGGGTATTGATCTTTGGAGATGGAGCAGGCAGCATGGACAACGACCCCCATTCGGCATGTCACGTGAGTTCTTTGACCTGAGGGATGGAGGACCGGCCGATCGAGCCCTTCCAGTCATGGTGAGACGATTACAGAACACAGACGACCTAGCTCAGAGTACCGCTGACCAGGTACATCAGATATGGACTAGGGTCGAGCGTGCAGAGCAGGAGACACGAGACGTCCTTTGAGAGTTCCACATGAGGCAGGTGAGGTGGGAGTCCCGACTCCAGGACACAGAACGACAGGTGGCTCATCTTCAGGGAGCATCCACTTCCTCAGCACCACCCCCGGTCACATCTCACCGCGATTAGGATTAGCCGTATCAGTTTTTAGTACTATGTCATTAGGATCTATGCTATGTACCCCGACTCTATGTTTAAGTGACTACACTACTCATAGCCGTTATGCTGTCAGACTAGTACCGCTGATGTATGCTCTTTTGAGCAAATTTTTCATTTATCAAAGTGCGGGTAATAGTAATGAAAGATTTTACATGTTTTACTGTGACGTTATAATCTGCTATGTGCTACGTATCCATGATTGTATGCTAAATTGTGGAATTACTTAAGTTTATGCCACACACCTAGTTTATAGGATCACAACCTCACAAAAACCACAGACACTCAACATCTTTCCGTTCCATGACAGAAAGATGTCTCAACGACCCACTCGCGGAAACCCTGGGCCAACCCCACCCGAAGTCGACTCAGCTGCATTCCAAGCAGCTGTATCTGCTGTGGTCACCGCAACGAAGGCACAAATTCATCAAAGGAACAATGGAGGAGTCAACGGACAAGGGGTCGGTAGTTCGAACAACAGGATGAATCAAGGACCCACCAAAACATGTTCCTACAAAGACTTCACCAACACCAAACCACGAACCTTTAACGACACTGGAGGAATGATCACCCTAAAACGATGGATCGAGAAGGTGGAATCGGTATTCGAGATATGCAATTGCCCTAAGGAGATGAAGGTGAAGTTTGCCGCATGTACTTTCTTTAACCAAACGCTCACTTGGTGGAACGGACACGTGGAAGCCATGGCACTCCCCGTAACCAATTCCATGCCATGGACAGAGATGAAAGAAATGTTGATGGCCGAGTATTACCCTCGAGGTGAAATTCAGAAAATGGAACAAGAGTTGTGGAATCTCACTATCCGAAACGCTGATATAGATGCATACATATCAAGGTTTAGCGAACTGTCTCTGCTGTGCCCTGGCATGATTACCTCAGAAGGTAAGAAGATCGAGCGATTCATCTGGGGACTAACCTCCCCAATCCAAGGAAACATGATAGCTGCAAATCCTGAAACTTTCGACAGTGCCAAGAGATTGGCCAAGAAGTTGTATGACCACAACAACAAGAAAGGTGAGAAGCCAGTGGAGACTGAAGTTAAGAAGGAAAATGATAGCAAGAAGGGGAAGAACAACAAGAGGAAGGGACGTCAAGGCACCGAATCGTCCAAGAAGCAGCAAACAGTGGCAGTTAATGCTGCGACCACTCAAGTTCCATCCACACCACATGCTCCAGCCTCAGCTGCCCCAAGTACTCCTAGACCTTATTCCGGTAATCTTCCTAAGTGCAAGAAGTGAGGTGTCCATCACAATGGAGAATGCAGAAAGATGCAGTGCACCGGTTGCAATCGGAAGGGGCACACGACAATGTATTGCAGGACCTACCCTCCTCAGAACCAACAACAGGGAAACAACAACAACAACACCAACAATGGCGGCAACAATGCAGGACCTAGCCACACCTGCTATGGATGTGGAAGGACTGGGCATTTCCGTCGAAACTGCCTCCAACAACAACAATCCCAAAAATGGAGGAACAGGAAGGGTGCTAACCATGGGTCAGGGAGAAGCGATTCAGGATCCCGTTGTCGTTACCGGTACGTTCCTCCTAAACCACACTTATGCATGCATCCTATCTGATACCGGAGCAGAGCGAAGTTTTGTGAGCAATAAGTTTAAACATTTGTTAAAACAACAATCCCATAAGCTCAATGAAACCTTTACGGTGGAAATGGCCAATGGGAAAACCGAATCCACTGGGGAAGTCTACATCGGATGTACCCTAACTCTAAATCAACACGTCTTCCGAATAGACTTAATGCCTGTTTCCATTAGGAGTTTTGATGTGATTATTGGCATGGACTGGTTAAGCCCCACCATGCTGAAATTATGTGTCACGAGAAGGATGTTCGCCTTCACCTTCCAAATCATGAAACCCTAGTTATTTACGGAGACAAACCTAGCACGAACCTTCGTCTCATCTCGTGCGTCCAGGCACAGAAGCATCTGTGAAAGAACGATTTGACGTTCCTGGCGCATATTGTGGATAAAACCAAGGCAGAGGTTAACGTTGGAGACATTCATGTAGCACGTGAATTCCCACACATATTTCCTGAAGATCTTCCTGGAGTACCCCCAGAGAGACAAGTTGAATTCCGAATTGATCTTGTTCTAGGAGCTACTCCCATCGCTAAATCGCCTTACCGATTAGCTCCTGCTGAGATGCAGGAATTGTCCAGCCAACTCAGTGAACTCCTGGGCAAAGGATTCATCCGACCCAACTTCTCGCCATGGGGAGCTCCAGTCCTCTTTGTCAAGAAGAAAGACAGATATTTTAGGATGTGCATTGATTACAGAGAGCTGAATAAGCTCACTGTCAAAAATCGCTATCCACTCCCACAAATCGACGATCTATTTGACCAGCTCCAAGGAGTCAGTTACTTCTCTAAGATAGATCTACGATCTAGGTACCATCAACTCAAGGTCCGGGAAGAGGATATTCCCAAAACCGCTTTCCGAACTCGTTACGGACATTATGAATTTGTCATAATGCCCTTCGGTCTAACGAATGCCCCTGCCGCATTCATGGACCTAATGAATCGAATATGCCGACCATTCCTCAACAACTTTGTTATTGTATTCATTGACGACATTCTAGTTTGTTCTCGAAGCGAAGAGGAGCATGGCCAACATCTCCGACAAATCCTGGAAACCCTGCGAACTGAGAAGCTATACGCAAAACTCTCCAAGTGTGAGTTATGGTTCCGTAGTGTGAACTTTTTGGGTCATGTTGTTAGTCAGGAAGGAATACATGTGGATCCTTCTAAGGTCAAAGCCATCGAAGGATGGGCAGTTCCGACAACACCCACAGAAATTCGCCAGTTCTTAGGACTTTCTAAGATCGCCAAGCCACTTACCTCGCTTACACAAAAGGGCGTACCATTCGAATGGATGGACAAACAAGAAGTTGCATTCTGAACTCTGAAGCGAGCACTCTGCAGTGCCCCGGTACTATCACTACCAGAGGGAACGGAAGATTTTGTAGTCTACTGTGACGCTTCAAACCAGGGATTAGGTTGCGTTCTCATATAGCGTGGAAAGGTGATAGCTTACATGTCCCGACAACTCAAGACACATGAAGTGAATTACACAACCCACGATCTAGAGTTGGGAGCAGTGGTCTTCGCCCTAAAGATTTGAAGGCATTAACTTTATGGTACGAAGTACACCATCTTCACGGACCACAAGAGTCTTCAGCATATCTTGAATCAAAAAGAGCTGAATATGAGGCAACAAAGATGGGTTGAACTATTAAACGATTATGAGTGTGAAATCAAGTACCACCCAGGCAAGGCTAATGTGGTAGCTGATGCCTTGAGCCGGAAAGAGTACTCTAATCGTCGCGTGAAAACTCTCTCAATAACCATCCAATCTCACCTAACCACTCAGATCAGGGCAGCCCAGTCAGACGCCATGAAGGTAGAAAACAAAACAAGCGAAGCGTTGCGCAGAATGGAGAAGAATCAAGAGGTGAAAGAAGGCGGAGTATACTATTTCATGAACCGTATTTGGGTCCCTAAATTTGGAGGATTTAGGGAGGTAGTCATGAGTGAAGCTCACAAGACGCGATACTCCATCCATCCGGGTTAGGACAAAATGTACTTGGATATTAAGCAACATTATTGGTGGCCTAACATGAAGGCAGAAATTGCCACCTATGTCAGCAAATGCCTTACTTGCGCCAAGGTAAATGTGGAATACCAGAAGCCCTCGGAGTTATTACAGCAACCAGTAATTCCCGAGTGGAAATGGGAAGGGATTTCTATGGACTTTGTGACCAAGCTACCCAAGACGTCAGATGGATTGGACACTATATGGGTAATAATTGACCGACTGACGAAATCCACTCATTGCCTGCCAATAAAAGAATCCTACAAGATGGAGAGGCTGACAAGAATATACATTCGAGAAATCGTGAGGCTTCACAGAGTACCTATGTCTATCATCTCGAATAGAGATAGTAGGTTCACTTCATGTTTTTGGCAATCACTTCAGAAAGCACTGGGAACCCATCTCGACATGAGCATTGCTTATCACCCACAAACGGATGGTCAAATCGAACGAACCATTCAGACGCTCGAAGACATGCTTCGCGCATGCGTGATAAACTTTGGGAAGTCCTGGGATACCCACTTACCCTTAGTTGAATTCTCGTATAACAACAGTTACCATTCGAGCATCAAAGTCGCTCCTTTCGAAGTGCTATATGGACGTAAGTGTAGATCACTGTTGTGTTGGGCTGAGGTGGGCGACACCCAGATAGCGAGGGAACTAGCATCAGACAAGACGTTAACGGGACCGGAGATCATACGTGAAACCACAGAAAAGATAGTTCAAATCAGAGCTCGACTACAAGCATCGCGCGACCGAAAAAAGAGCTACGCTGATAGATGGCGAAAGCCCTTAGAGTTTCAGGTCGGGGATCGAGTGTTGTTAAAAGTTTCGCCCTGGAAAGGGGTCATTTGTTTTGGAAAATGGAGAAAACAGAACCCACAATACATTGGACCTTTCAAGATTTTTGCCCGAATTGGTCCAGTGGCGTACCGACTGCAGCTACCCGCTGAGCTCAGCAGTGTTCACCCCGTGTTCCATGTTTCCAATCTAAAGAAGTGCCTATCCGATGAAACTCTCGTCATTCCCCTTGACGAAATTGAAATCAACGAGAATCTCCTGCTCGTTGAGGAACCAGTCGAAATCATGGACAGGGAGGTGAAGCGTACTAAGCAAAGTCGCATCCCGATCATGAAAGTACGGTGGAACGCGAAGCGTGAGCCAGAATTCACGTGGGAATGCGAAGATCAAATGAAGCAAAAGTACCCTCATCTATTCTAGCATTCTCAAATCTAGCTTTCAAAAGAATTTCGGGACGAAATTCCCTCTAATGGGGGGATAATGTCACAACTAGGAATTTGAAGCCTTGTAAACATTGAACAATGATAACAAATGTAAACCAACAATGGGAAAGCATGTAAGATGCTTATTCATTAACAACCAAATCTCAATCAAACACATCATATATGCACTACAAATAGCCAACAAACTATTGAGAACCAAGAAATCCTTGTTTAAGTCCATTTTGGACTAGGATTTCCTTATTGGGCCCAATGGACCAATAAGCTTCCAATTGGACTATCTTGGGCTTAGAACTCTTGAATGAGCTCTAATTGGACCCACTTTCATTTATTTTAACATTTTGGGCCATATTGGGCCTAGAATGAAATAAAACACCTTAATGGACCTCATTGGGCCATAACTAACCTAATTAGCCCTAATGGACCATAAAAATCATTTCTTGATTTATTTTGGGCCAATAGTTATCTAAATTAGCTATGATTTGGACTTAGGCATTTAAGGGCCCAATTCCTTCCTTTTTCTCTCCAAATCTCGGCCCAAGCCCAAAAGAAAGGGAAGAGTTGACTTCTTGCATGCCACATCATTTTTGTATGGGGGATAACTAAGCATTACACTTCAAACATCCATGCACTTCTCATCTTTCCATGCAATCACATTCTCTCCTCTCCTCTCTCTTTTGTTCTCGGCCGACAACACAAAGAAACACACACACCTCACCAAAAATTCTCTCTAAATCACTTAAGACACCTCTCTTCCTCTTCATCCAAAAATCTTGAGTTTTGCTTGTGATTCAAGAGGTTTTCATCAAGTGGTTCACATCTTTGGTAAGTTATCTCTTTGATTCATAACATATCTCCTTCATTTTACCAACAATCTTCCTTATCTCATACAACACTTGTGATCTTGCACCTTAGAAACATCTAAGTTCGAGATCCTCCAAGAAAGGTTGCTAGGATCAAAAAGTGTTTCATACCCCCTTCTTTTCGGTTTTTATGAGTTTTATGGGGGAGAATACAAGAAAATGTGTTGATCTATGTGTAAATGTATGCTATGTGTGATTTGATGCATGTATGTGTGTGATATCATGTGTTTTGTGATGAATATGTTATCAAAAAGTGTGTAATAACCGAGATCTAAGACATGAGAAAGGAAATAAACATAACTTAAGCTATTTTCCACTAATCAATTCAAGAAAAATAGTTTATAAGGTTAGGATAAACATACTTGAACATAAAACCCATTTTTGGGCTTAAATTGTCAAAAATACAAACTTGGGGTAAAAATCAACAAGTCACGGTTCTTGAAGGGTAAGAGGGTCCAAAACAGTTTCTATAAATATTTTCCTGATTTTTAGAAATTTCTAAGGACTTAAAATGTAAAATTTTAACCTAATGGGCTAATTTTGGGCTTTTCGGCCCAATAAGCCCCAAAATGCGAAATTTACAAGTTGAGGGGCTGGAAATGAAATTTTCTGTAAAACAGGGAGTAATTAGCATAATAAAATGTTTATAAGGTTCAAAAATGCTTTTCATTATCAAAAAGGACTAAAAATGCAAACTTTCTAGATTTTGTGCCAAAATTGTAAAAGTTGTGAAAAATGGGTCCTTAATCGAGAACCACTATTCTAGAGGGGCTGAAACTGTCAACTAAATAAACTTTGGGGTCAAAATCATGTTTTCATCAAATAAATCAAACAAAAGTGTCAAGAAAAGTGTTTTAAGGACTAAAAATGAAATTCTTTTATATAAAAGGACCAAAAGTGTTATTTTTATAAAAGGATGAGTAATTAAAAAAGAGCCAAACTCTACTTACAAACAATTAAATTAAGATACAAGATCTGCGAATTACCGACGAAAATGGAAAACAAATACACTCTCAACAATACATATCGTTACCAAACGAATTGATTCGGTCTCGAATCAATAACAATACAAAATCGTTGAACCAAAATAATCCGTTAATCACGCAATAACTATAATAAGTCAACATACAAACTTTGGGCTTGAAAGTTTCAAATCTTGCTTGTTGGGCCTTGCTAGCCCATCAACATGATCTTTGGGCCCAAAGGGTTTATGCTTACGTGATATTGGGCCTTTTATGACCCAATTCTACGTAAAAGGACTTTCAATAGCTATAATGTGTTATTGGGCCCTAATGGCCCATTAGTACTGCTAGTGAGGTCGAGAAGTCAAATGCGAGTTGAGCCAAGTGTCTTTCGCATTCCCGATAGCCTTGAATAACTCCTGGTAATAAAGGGGGCTTCGTACCCTCCTTTCTCCTCGGTTGTTGGGCTATGAGAAAACAAAGTAAACAGATTTAGGACGATAAACAATAGTAATCAGGGTGGGTGGATTAAGTGAGTAGTAACGACCGACGCCTTCAAGGATCGTTCGTAATCTGTAGTTATAAACTAGTCATTTTCCTAATGCGCGATTATAACAACTCACAAACCCTAATTAATCCAACGCCACCCGGGTAATCAAAAACAATTGACATATCGGTATAACAATAAACAAGTCATGTATTTTACGTATTGGGAAAACATCGGCTTTTCCTGGGAAGTTCAACATTTTCACTTGTGTGACGTATACAAAGTTCAACAACTATACATGTTTTAAAAATCAACAAACATATTTACGGATCTTCACACTTTTTTTTTAAACAAATACTCTTTTCAGAAAATATCGGATTTTATGGGTTTACAAACTACACCAAACCATTTTACTACAACATTTCTTATGAACTCACCAACATTTCATTTGTTGACGTTTTTTCAAAATAACTTGTATTCTCATGTAACAGGTAAGCCGAAGAATAAGTATCAAGTTATGTCATGGTGTTTTGCTTAGATTATCTATCGAACGGTTTATGTTATGAAATTGTAATGACTAAAACAATGTAATGGATGTAAACGATATCAGTTGTATTATTTCAATGCATGGCGATGAATGATGTTATGATTCATGTATAATCATTGTGATGGTATTTAATTTAACTCACAAGAGCCCTCGGACGTTTCCGCCGTCTGGTTCGGGGGTGTGACAGGTTGGTATCAGAGCTTTGTTTATAGTGAACTAGCATATCTAACCACACATTGATATGCAACTATAAACCAAAAAGAGGGACTAACACAACTCTGAACAAAACAAGTAAAGCATAACAATAAAAACACCCTTGCTTGTATTAGGAAAAAAGAACATAATACCGAACCAAACAAGATAATGCTAGTATCTCGGTTAAGCCAAGACTGTTCTTAGTCGTATCAAGGAGTGGATGTAGCCTGATCAACTACATTCCCTCCAAGGTACAACTATCACATGTCCTGAGGAAAACGGGATAGCTAGGGAACCTAAAAACATACCCCTTTATCCCCAAGAAGAGAACACCAATTCAATATATTTAACAACTAAAGCGGCATAGGTATGATATTAGCATAATTATACACTCTCGCAGACAACATGGCTGGTTTTCACCACCCCGGGGATCCTTATTTCCCAGACCATGGGAATAACGGATGGTTGGAAGAAGAGCCTGAAAAAGAGCCCGAGGAAGACCCCGAGGAAGAATCTGACGGGGAACCGGAGGCAGAAGTCGAGGGCGAACCTGCCGAACCAGTAGAAGACCAGGAGGAGGAAGAAGATGAAGGAAGCCTCGAGGAGGAACCCATCGACAACAAAGGGGTTGATTCGGACGCGGAGTCCGAAGTCATCAACCCCCCTTATCCGATTAGGGTGCCCGCTTACCGGGTAGGCCCCACTGGTCCTACACCCCATGGGGTATTGATCTTTGGAGATGGAGCAGGCAGCATGGACAACGACCCCCATTCGGCATGTCACGTGAGTTCTTTGACCTGAGGGATGGAGGACCGGCCGATCGAGCCCTTCCAGTTATGGTGAGACGATTACGGAACACAGACGACCTAGCTTAGAGTACCGCTGACCAGGTACGTCAGATATGGACTAGGGTCGAGCGTGCAGAGCAGGAGACACGAGACGTCCTTTGAGAGTTCCACATGAGGCAGGTGAGGTGGGAGTCCCGACTCCAGGACGCAGAACGACAGGTGGCTCGTCTTCAGGGAGCATCGACTTCCTTAGCACCACCCCCGGTCACATCTCACTGCGATTAGGATTAGCCGTATCAGTTTTTAGTACTATGTCATTAGGATCTATTCTATGTACCCCGACTCTATGTTTAAGTGACTACACTACTCATAGCCGTTATGCTGTCAGACTAGTACCGCTGATGTATGCTCTTTCGAGCAAAATTTTCATGTATCAAAGTGCGGGTAATAGTAATGAAAGATTTTACATGTTTTACTGTGACGTTATAATCTGCTATGTGCTACGTATCCATGATTGTATGTTAAATTGTGGAATTACTTAAGTTTATGCCACACACCTAGTTTATAGGATCACAGCCTCACAAAAACCACAGACATGTGGCCGTATTATATTAGAACATGTGGCCGTATTATAAAAATGTGGCAATTGGGTAGGGAATTTTGTTCCGAAAATCAATCATTTTATCCAATATTGTGGCGTTAAACCATCTTTAGATACGTTTATTTAGTAATTGTAATAACTGTATATCATCAAATGACGACATACATGTTGTTTCAATGTGACTTTTTGCTAGTAAATTGTCACACTATTTAAAGTTTATTAAGACTATTGGGTATCTTTTTCATACATGCAATTACAGTAAATCTGACCATGTTCACTAAATGGCCACATGTAATTAATTTCATAAGTGGCGATTTTCTAATAATTAGTCACAAAAACAATCTTTTATTGTGACTATTGTTTATCGTATAGAGACACAAAATTAAGTTAAACATGATCATAAGTATTATAAAGGCATATATTTTATTAAAATTACAGATTTAATATTAGCTTACAGCCATATTTGTATTATTTATCATGATCGATGCTATCATTCAGACATATAAATAGTCGTAACCATGACTATTTTATATCCTTTCGACATAGAAAATCAATTAAAAATAATCGTAATTTATCGTTAGACACAATAGTGTTTGTAATTGTGACTAATATTCACTTTATGACCATAAGAATTTGTTTTAAATATAACCGTTTTTATCATTTAGACATTAAAAAATTATTGAGTATGACTATTGTTTTTATTATAGTCACATACATATACTTAAACCATAGGTGCACGTCTCTTATTGTCACATAAAATTTTTATAATTGCGACTATTGTAGAACTTGTAGTCACATGGATGTAATAATGCATGACACATTGTTATGATTTTGACACACAAGTATTGCTTAATCGTAACAATACATAAAACATTAGTCACGTGATTATTTAATAAAGTGAGTTGTGATATCTTTTTAACACACCAAAATTTTCAATGTTGAAATGTTTTTTTTTATTATGATATGACTAATATCTATCTAAAGCCACATGAAATTTCTGTAATTGCAGTTGTATGTAACATTTGGTCACAAGTTTGAATGAACATCGACAATTATAAAAATGATAAAACCCAAAAACATAATATTATTAAGAATAATATAAGAAAACTCATACATAAGTTTGCAATTTAAATAGTAAAGACGAAAACTTGTAATGAAGACATATCTATAAACCTTACAAATGGAATTAATATATTGTAACCTAAATTAAGAACCATATCTTCGACAGTTTTGGCTTGTCCATTTAGCACGTTGTCTGCTTGATCGTTCCATCTAGCTGCTTCTTAGAAATGTGAAGTTTGGTGCTTTGATTGGATGTTGGATTTGGTACCTATCGTAACCTTATAAATGTAAGTAGAATGCTCATATATACAGCTAAATGAAAGTACATTGCTATTAGTTGCATTTAGCTCATTTAAATGCTAAATAGAAAAAGATGGATTTGAATTCACCTGCTATGCTTTAAGGTTGAAGCTATTCCAAGAAGTTCTACAACACTAATTGTTCAACCCATTAAGCCAATATATCTGACATCATTTTGAAAAGTTTGATGACAACAACAACAACATTATCAGTTTTACATTTGGTCTTTGCTGTAATCACATCTTTCATTGGTGAACTGTATTTGTAGGTAGAAAATGTTTGGTACCTAGAAACTGCATTTCAAGATCCAACATTACATTACAGACTCGAATTATTTGATTTCTGATTTTCTATCTAACAATATTAAATAGTTACCATCCAATTCCGGTAGCTTATCAAATGACAACATCTATTCAAGAACTAATGGAAGATGATGAATGTAATCCCAATGCACTGACCACACCATCCCCTTTTTTCCACCTTCTTGTCTATGTAAAAATAATCAGGGTACTTGAGAGATAGGAGCCAAAAATTGAAAAACAAGAACAAGGCCCCTATTACCTTAAACAGAAAGTAAATGGCATGTGTACAAATACGTAGCATTTTTAACATGAAGTTCAACAAGTATCAAATTCCCATCATAAATATAGAGAGATATAACTTTAATTTACAAGAGGTAAGGGTGAACCAATCACCTGAGATTAAAAGGGGCAAAAAGATGGGTAGAAGAGAGGCAAGGCTCTGAAGAGACAAAATCACGGATTAGGTTAGAGGGAAAAGAGGGGCGAGATTGTCATTGTTGCTTTTCTTTTATCTGTATTCGATAATGGGGTGTGTAGCAAGACTGAGATGAGAATTTTCGCATGAGCCGAGATAGACAATCTCGTGATTGTATTTGCGAAACTAGTGATGATGCTCATTCTATTAGAATATCTAGCAGTACTACCAAACAGATTAAGATTCAACTTAAAAAAGGTTTATCAGGTTATTTTTGAATGGACAAGAACTAACCTGGAAGATGACGAGGTTTGACGTCGGAGGATTCCAGAGGATTAGAGGATGTCGCATGAGAAGGAACGCCAACAGGGTATATCCAGAAGAGCATAAGCCGTCGGAGGTTCGATGCGACCTTGTACTGACGACGGTGAGCGACGTGAAATTAAGAATGTGATTCAGATGGATGGTGAGCGACGACAAAAAAACGACCAGAAGAAACGGAAAGCTCAAATCGAGTGATGCGATATTGGTGATGGTGGTGGCGGCCGAAACAGAAGACGAATAGTACTGGGAGGTTGGCGGGCATTAGGGTTAGAGAGATTTGATCCCATTTCAGAAAGGTCGTGTGAAGTGAGGTCAATAAAACTAGGTCATTTGAAATTTTGGGCGTGGGAAATTCAAATATTTTAGATTTTGTGGAAAATTCAAATATTTTAGATATGTGGATGGAATACCCAAATTTATATATCTTAAATTTATAAAAAAAAATATTTAACTTTTTAATAAATACTTTTTGTTAATTATATTATTTTATTTTATAATACACGTTATTATTTATTATCAACTTAAAATTAATATTTGTTAATGTAATCATAATTTAAAAATGTTTGTATTTATCAATATTTATAAAATTTTGATGACAATATAAATATTTTTATTTTGGTATTAGATTTCTGATGCATTTTTAATATAGTAACATAACATATATAAAAAAATTCCGCGTTGACCTGGCAGCTCGACCCCAGCCAGGGGCTCTGCCCCCGAACCCCCGTTCATTCAGGGACTTCATCCTAAATAGCATTGTACTTTCAACTAAGACAATTTTAAATAAATGTCCACTCCACATCATCTAACTTGTTCAATATTTATCAAGGTGACATTCATCAATAAATTAATTATATTACACTTAGATAATGTTAGTGATGTAAAATCACCAACAAGGTACAGTGAGAGTTGGTAGGCATGGGAGTGTGAGTGTAGATATGGATATTGTCATGTCATGTCCTCGATAAAAATAAATAAATTGTGTCATGTTGTGTTAGTAAAAAACACAAACAATCACCTGACTTGTCACCCTAGGGGCCATTTATATAGGTGTAAGAATTAGGGTTTCAGTCATTATCCTTATCTGGTTACTTAGCCACCAAGCAGCCCATAAGATAATTCTAGAATCCCTGTCATGGACGAATTCTTAAGGCTTTATCCCTAGAATCCGTCCACCCTATCTACTAGGGTTTCCTTGCCAAACTTTGTAACTATCACATAATTACAGTTCAACCCCTTAAGTTTAATTAACTTCTTTTGATCACAAAACTAATTCTTAATTTTATTATTGACCAATTTAAGTAAACAAATATGATTTCTCTTTTAATATATTAGTCTTATAATATATTAATAAATCATAATTACCTCTTTCTATATTATTCCTCTAGTCAAGTTGCTTTGGTGAAGACAACCCATAAGGACCATGCACAACCGGGTCAAGTACATACCAAATATAGTTATGGACTTAGACACTAATCCAACAAGTAGTGGGTGGTGGAGGTGGGCGGTGGTGGCAAGTGGTGGTGATGGTGGTGAGTGGGGTGGTGGTGATGGGTGGTGGAGGCGGGTGGTGATGGTAGGTGGTGGTTTTTGTAGGTGGGGTGGGGCTGGTGACGGCGGGTGGTGGATGCGGGGTGGTGGTGATGGGTGGTATTGGTGGGTGGGTGGTAGCGAGTGGTGGTGATAATAATGGGTGGTGGTTTTGGTGGGTGGTGAGTGGGTGTGGGTAGTGGTGGTGATGGTTTATGGATGTGGGTGGTGGTGGTTGGGTGGTGTTGATGGTGGGTGGTGGTGGTAGCGGGTGATGGGTGGTGGTTGTGGTGGGTGGTGGTGCTTGGGTGACAGGTGGTGGTGGGTAGTCGGTGGGGGTTGGTGGTGGTGGGTAGTGATGGGTAGTGATGGGTAATCGGTGGTGGTTGGTGGTGGTGGGTAGTGATGGTTGGTGGTGGTGACAGGTGGTTGTGATGGGTGGTAAATAATGGTAGTGGGTTGTGTTGGTTGGGTGATGATGATAGGTGGTGAAGGTGGGTGGTGGTGGTAGGTGGTGGTGCTTGGGTGGTGATGGTGGTGGTAGTGGTGGTGGGTGGTGAATGGTGGTTACATGTGGTGGGTGGTAGCGGGTGGTGGATAATGATGCGTGGTGGGTAGTGATGGGTGGTGGGTTGCAATGGGTGGTGGGTAGGGATGGGTGGTGGCGGTGGGTGGTGGTGGCGGGTGATGGTAATAGATGGTGGAGGTGGGTAGTAGTGGCGGGTGGTAGTGGTTGGGTGGTGATAGTGGTGGTGAGTGGTGGTTGGTAGAGGTGGCGGGAGGTGGTTGATGGTGGTGGTTAGTGATGGGTGGTGGTTGGCAGTGGTGGTGATGGGTGGTAGGTAGTGATGGTCGATGGTGTTGGTTGGGTGGTGAGTGGTGTTAGTTAGTGAGTTTTTTAGTTGTTTGTAACTTATTTTTGATTTATATATATATATATATATATATATATATATATATATATATATATATATATATATATATATGCAATCGTTATGATGATCAAATGGTCGATCCATGTCACTAAACCTAAACTTATAACATGAGTCTGGTAGTCATTTGAAGGGTAATATAACATTTTCAATTTTAAGAGAGATCAAATCGAAAACCAAATTACTAAAACGTATGAAAGCTTATAACAAATCATAATGACTATTTTTCTAGTTTCTTTATAGAGTAACATAAATAAAAAGAAATATATATATTTTGATTATTTTTTTTTGAGTATTTAAAGGTCTTTGGAAGCAAAATCCATAAAAAGTTAATCAATTCATAACCCATAAAAAAACTATATAAAATAAGTAAATTGACATTCCTTATTGTTTTTGCAAACGAACAAATAAAATTCAATTTCCATGAATTCAAAATCTTTAGAATTTTTGTTTTTTACAAATTCACACTCCCTCGCTTTTTGCTGTTTTCCCTCCTTTCATTCCCATTATTTATTTCAATTCCACTCCTCATGATTTTGGATAGAATCCTAAATCCGATTGCCCCTGCTTCTCATCGCCTCTATAGAGGCAAAATTATTTCCTAAATTTTATATGTTGTTTTCCTTTTCTCCTTCTAAGCTTGTATTGCTTTCTCCCTTCTTTCTCATTCCTTCACTCCATCTCCTCTGATTGGACCGGCTCCACAACAACATCCATATTCAAATCTGCAGGTTAGTTTATCAGTAAGTTTTTCATCAAACAATAAATTGATTTCAGTTGACAAATGAATGACATCTATTAAACTTTTTGTGGAATGGATGATTATGAAAACAAGCAGGACTAGCAATACACAAATATTAATATTATCCACACCCTAATTTCAAACTTCAAACTATCGGTTATTACATCTGAAGAGATATTCAATTACGGAATTCACCATCATCATCCAGTAATATTGAAAAGCCTTACAATTTCCCTGCCTTACTACTTAACGCAAAGACCAACCGAACTAATCTGCATCTTCGGTTCTCCAATTTTCGACTGCCTTCTTTCCCCCAGAATCGATGTTTCAACAACACCCATGGAGGTTGCGGTGAGGTAGAAAAACAAAAGGAAGGCTCGACGATGTCCAGACCCAACCATATTCGAGGTTTTTCTTCAGTTGTTGGGAAGGAGTCGACCTGAACCATCCATCAGTTCCTGCTTGCTTGAGTGAAATGTTGATGAACACTATTTTCACACACACACACACACCCACTCTTGACAGATTCCAGTGGCTCTCTCTCTCTCACCCTAAACCCTAAACCCTAAAGTCTCTCTCTCACCCTAAACCCTAAAGTCTCTAATTCTAGGATATTTATATCGATAATTTTGCTTGAGTGACAATGTTGATGAACACTATTTTCACACACACACACACCCACTCTTAACAGATTCCAGCGGCTCTCTCTCTCTCTCTCTCTCACACCCTAAACCCTAAAGTCTCTAATGCTAGGATATTTATATCAATAATTTTGGTTGAGTTGAATGCCTTTCAGGTAGAGTCCTTACAGGTCCGAGAGAGGGGAAATGGGGGAAAACGATATGTTGCGCTCCTGTGATGGTAAACAGAAGAAGACAATGAGGTTCCAATACTTGTCAATTCTAGTCCCTAGGATTAGTCATAATGACAGAATCTACCCTAAGTTCAACTTAATTTAACTAAAATGGTTTCTGAAAATAGCAATTTGCACCCTAGATATGCAAGTATACATTTAATCAAAATAATCTAATTTATTTTATTAATTACTAATATCCTTATTATTATTATTATTATTATTATTATTATTATTTATCCGAATAGATAATTACTCCCATGACCCCTCTTAGCCCTCTTCATCATTTTTTATCATTTTCTTTTTGTTTTATAAAAGTTGTGAGAGGGTCTCCCTCTCCCAAAAAAAATAAAAAAAAGCACAAAATATATTAATAAGTCACTAGTAAATACTTACAGCAACATATTTTTGTTTTGTGTAGACATTATATGTCTTTTATACCTAGATTTACTGATAGACACACATAATAATTGTAACCATAACCAAATGCTACTTACACTCACAATATTTATTTTTTAAAGTCAATTCATCATATTGTGACACACATAATAAAATGCACATAACCATATACCACTAAAAGTAACTTGTTTTCTTGCTTTTACTAAGTAACTAGTAAACACCACCTATGGACACACAAATATTTAATGTGACCATATATATCACCTTTTAGCTACATTGAATTTCATATGTCTAAAAGGACACCATGATATAGAAACATATAAAATTGTCTCATGTCACCATATATTTATCTATTGTCTCATATAAAAAATATATCATAATGCTAATCAGTATTCGTAGCTAATGGTGATATCTGGTCACAACGTTCGAGTGTGGCTAATAATTGTCACATTTGGTATAATTAAGTGTGGTTAAAGTTTTGATTATTTGTACAATGGCCACAGAAACTAATTTAAATGTATCCAAAAGCAGTCATTGAATTTTTTTAGTGACATTTGGCCACAATTTTAATAAAATGTGTCATAGGCCGTTTTTTGAAAAATGTGATCGTAGGTCATTTTTGTACTAGTATGGATATTGATATTCTGGAAAATTAGAAAAATAACCAACGAATCTGAAACGGGTTCGGATTCAATGGACCCTATTTAATGCAATTTGGACTTTACACCAAGACATAGGATATATCAGACTTACTGTCGATGTAAAAAATGTCGCTCGATCATGATGATATTGAGACTTTACATGTTAGTTGTAACTTCATTTACTTGTTTTTGTGGTTTTTTTTTATCAAGTAACAACTTAATAAATGTAATATGAATGTTAAAAAGTGTCTGAAATACAATGAACTTGTCTAAAATCAATTGACATTTCATATCCAAAACCTTATAAAGTTACTTAATGTTTTATTAGTCACCTTATAATGTAACCCCCCCCCCCCCCCCCCCCCCCCCCCCGGGGAGGGGGGGGGGGGGTTTCCTGCTAGATTAAATCATAGGCTGTAATCATTTTGGTCAACGATTCTAATCCTTACATGAATGAATAATAAAATATTATTCATATATTTATGTGCTTGTGTGTTTTATAGGATGTTTTTATGAAAATTATAATGGTATTAGTAATAAAATAAATAACATTAAAATATGCATCGAAAATAGAAAGATTACTTATGATAAATAATCTTAATTTTGTTTTAGTATACATTAAAAGGATACCGGAGATATAATGCGCGTTCAAATCCGACTTCATATGAAGAAGTTATGTTTCTCCGAAGTTTTGTGATTAAATCGGTACGACTTTGTGTATCGTAAAAAGTAATTTTTTGATAAATTACTTTTTAGCCTAAGTAATCTAAACGAAAGTCATAGTAGTTGTTAAACCGAGAGTGTGCATATAGAGAACATCTAAATATGACTTCGTGAGAGGAAGTTATAATTTTTCTAAGTTTTGGCATAGTTGCATTCAGCTCAAAAATCATATTTTAGATTGGTCAATTTTTATCCAAAGTAATACAAACGAGATTGAAGATCTTGTTAATAGAAGTCCAACGATATAAAGTCTGTCAAAAACGGACACCGGATGAGAGAGTTATGTTTTTATACGGGTTTTAACAGTCTAAGCCTATGTGAAATATATAAAGTTAAGATTAGCCGACGGAATCTAAACAAAAGTTGTAGATCTCGTCAAGAGATTTCTGGGGATATAAAGAATATCAAAAACCGAGTACGTATGAAGAAGTTACACAATAGAAAATAGAAAACGCCTCGAATGAAGTGGTGCAGGGAATGGATAAGAATTTTGAGCTCATAGATGATGGAATTCAGTACTTCATGAAACGAATCTGGACGCCAAAGTTCGGTGGCCTTGGAGAGTTGATTACGAACAAGGCACACAAGACTAAATATTCTGTTCATCCTAGCTCAGAAAAAATGTACCTGGACCTGAAAAAGATATGTTGGTGGCCAAACATGAAAGCTGAGATTGCGGCTTATGTGGGCAAGTGTTTGACCTATGCCAAGGTCAAGGTAGAGTACCAAAAGCCCTTGGGATTGTTGCAGCAGCCAAAAATACCCGAGTGGAAGTGGGAGTGGATTATCATGGACTTCATAACAAAATTACCCAACATTTCGGGTTAGGGATGAAAGTGGGTCCAAACTCGGACCGGATGGACCCGGACCCGGAAAACCCGGAACCGTTTAACGAGATTTTTTTGAACCGGAAACCGGACCGGTATATAGGAACCGGTTCCGGGTACGGTACCGGGTAAAGTGGGTCTAGAACCGAAAAACCCGGAAATAGGAAAGTGGGTAAGGTGGAACCGGGTAAAATGGGTTAAGATCCGGAAAACCCGGATTTTATTATTATTATTATTATTATTATTATTATTATTATTATTTTTATTATTTTTTGTAATTACCTCAATCGCATAATCTTTCAACCGTTATAAAAAAAATTAATAAACAAAAAATTACATTTAGGTTATTGACGACATTGATTTTTTTTTTTTTTTTAAAAAGTAACATGATATAACAAAGTTGGTTTAATATTACTGTGAAATATGAGCTTTTAGTTATGTGATTGTAATATATATTGTACGTTCATAGGGATGAGTTAATTGTAACATGATTAGAAGTTCCAATTAAAAAAAATAGTTAGAATATTTAAACAAGAAAATGAATATATAACCTTTTGTAAAAGATCCATTGTAAATAGGTTAAAAGTTTATAGAACTTTAACCCATTAAGGCAACAAAACAAGTTGATACTAAAAATAATAAAACTTTTGATTTCACTCTTTTTGATCAAATACACTATTATATAGTCAAATTCACTCAAATAAAACACCATAAGCCAATTTTTTAAAATTTCCTACAAATGACGAAATCACCCTTTTTAATTAAATCATTGTTTAACATATAAAACCAAACTTATAACCATTTATCTAATATTAATATTACATATAAATTATGGTTCTTACAAATAAAGTTCACCAGAGAGGAGAATGGGAGATATGCTGAGATTTTGTTAGAGGAATGTCATGCTTCATATATGTGAGTTTTCCACTACTTCAATGTTTTGTTTTGTTTTTTGTTTTTTGTATGAGAGCTCATATGCAAATTGAGATTATGATAAACAACCATCTCCAATCCTACATCCATTTTCTTTAGATCAAAAATGTATAAATAATATTTCATCTTTAACCGACACTATTTTTTATACAAATTTCTATACCAAAAATATATGCCTAGTATATTCATTTTTTAAAACTTATATAGATTATGATACCCATCAACTTATAATCTTTTTTACATTTATTTATATTTCCTATATAAAAACTTTATAAAACGTACAAAAATTGGTTCCGGTCCATTAAATCTGATTCCGGTTTTTTTACATATCCGGTTCCAAAAACCGGTTCCGGTTTTTTTACCTGGAATACCCGGACCCGTTGGACCCGTACCTGAAATACCCGGAACGCAGATAAGACTAAATTTGGAACCCAATACCCGGACCGTTTAAACATTTTCCGGTTATACCGGTTCCGGTCCGATTCCGGTTATGGTCCGGTTTTTCGGTTTTATAACTCATCCCTACTTCGGGTGGGCTCGACACCATTTTGGTGATTGTTGATAGATTAACCAAGTCCGCCCACTTCTTACTGATCAAGGAGACTAAAAAAATGGAATCGTTATCAAGGACGTATTTCAAGGAGATCGTGTGTAACATCCCAAAATTCAAGGCCAAAAATTTCGTTTTTTTTAAATAAATTATACCATAAAAACCATCGTTATAAAAACATTCATAATGATATCTCATGTCACAACCAATGTCTCAATAATCCAAAACATGTCACCACAAAAACCATTTTTGTGATTAAATCGGTACGACTTCGTGTATTGTAAAAAGTAATTTTTATAATAATTACATTTTAGCCTAAGTAATCCAAACGAAAGTCATAGTAGTTGTTAAACCGAGAGTGTGCATATAGAGAACATCTAAATATGACTTCGTGAGAGGAAGTTATAATTTTTCTAAGTTTTGGCATAGTTGCATTCAGCTCAAAAATCATATTTTAGATCGGTCAATTTTTATCCAAAATAATACAAACGAGATTGAAACTGTAATTTATCAAAAAAAAATGTGTGTGTGTGTGATGCGCTGCTACACCGCCGACTCTTTCCCCTTAGACGAAGAGGTACCTGAAACCAAAACTAAAATTGTAAGCACAAAGCTTAGTGAGTTCCCCCATCATACCCATAGCACATAATCATCGGTATCTTTCAACCGGTAACCGGGAGCCACCTTCCCCTTCGGTATCTTTCAACCGGTAGCCGGGAGCTACCCTCCCCTTCGGTATCTTTCAACCGGTAACCAGGAACTAACCTCCCATTCGGTATCTTTCAATCGGTAACGGGGAGCTACTCTCCCCTTTGGTATCTTTCAACCGATATCCGGAAACTAACCTCCCCTTCGGTATCTTTCAACCAATATCTGGGGACTATTTCGCCCCTATCCTTATCATATATTACAGGTCATAAACATATTGGTTTCATACTAACATACATAAGCATACTGAGTCACATAATGACATATCATAATCATACTACCACACATGCATGGGTTTTATCCACCCCTTCGATATCTTTCAACCGGTAATCGTCCTCGGTATCTTTCAATCGGTAACCAGGGCTAGTGTGCCCTACTACTGAACACATTCTCAGCACAGATATAGCAACCAGACAATTATCACAAAGATAACCATCTCAACCATAATCACATACTGGTGGGTCGACATTGGTACCTTAGACCCACCCCTATTGAAAGGTAACTCACCTCGTAAGGCTGACTGCTAAAAAGTCGATCGACATATGTCTGACTGCTGCTCCGGTGATCCTCCGGCTACAATTCCCATAAAACACTTAATCAGACACTGATAACTGTTCTTAGGGTAAAATGACTATTTTACCCCTGACCTAGTCAAAGTCAAAGTCAAAGTCAACTTCCAATTGACCTGACTCGCCGAGTTGGGCCTCCAACTCGTCGAGTCCCTACCCTTCATCTGTCCTTTTTCACGCCTCTACTCGTCGAGTTTAGCAATGACTCGACGAGTTCTCCTTCTAAAACAAACTCGAATGAACCTTCATCCGACTCGCCGAGTTGCATGAACAACTTGTCGAGTTCATCCTTTTCCTACAAAAAAGTCTTGACCTTGACTCGCCGAGTTGTATGAACAACTCGTCGAGTTCATCTTCAACAGTTGGGAGATTGCCTTGGACTCACCGAGTCTGCTCATGCACTCGTCGAGTCTTATGAACTCCAGGTCTATGGCTAAGTCCAATGCGTCGGGTCACTCCCCTGGACCCTTCTAAGGCCATTCTAACACTCACTGGGTTCCTTTGAACCCTAACAGAAAAGGGAAGTCATGCCTCGGAGTCGCCGAGTCCCAAGAACAACTCGTCGAGTCGAGGTTTTCCAAGTCTCATTTCTTGATTTCTGATGTACAACAATTGTCCAAATGATAGATCTAGGCTCCTAAGATCAATCTAGCACGTAAATTTACGAACTTTACGTGCATGCATGGGATTATGAGCTAATAAGACCCTAAAAGAAGCTCTTGAGTTTCATGAGGCTTTCCATGGGTGCAAAGGAAGTCCCTTTCTGCCTTCTAACCCTTTACACCCCGTTCCCGAGTTCAACTTAACGAGAGAAAGGAAAGGAAATGGGAGGCAATTAGAAGAAAATAAAAGAAATTGGTGTTCCCGGATTTCATTAAAGGAGCGAAATGGAAGGAAGTGCAGGGAAATGGGAGGATCATTTTCCCTCCTAACTTTCCTTTCGATTTGGGAGGATTTGGAAAGAAAGAACAAAATGATTCATTTTCCTTCCACTTCTCTCAAACTCGGGAACACAAAAGAAAATTTTGTTTTCCTTTCCTTTCTCTTCTTTTCTCTCAGGACTTTCTTTTATCTTCTCTTCTCTTCTTTTGTTAAACTCGGGAACGAGGCGTTAATAAGCATAGATCTGAAATCTTAACCCTCACCATGCTTGCAATCATGGTTGGTCACCAAGAATGGCTTATAAAAGCCCTAAATCTCCCCAAAAGGGATCTAATACAAGAAGGAGCAAGGTGACGACTTTATACCTTCCAAGGACTGTAGATGATGCACAAGTTCGACTCCTCTGGCCAACCTCTTGATTCCTCAAGCTTCTCCTTCCTTCTTGCCACCACAAACCACCAAGAATCACTAAAAAGGCCTTAGATCTTCACCAAGAACGATTAGGGTTTGATGTGAGGGAGTTCTGAGAGCATAATGAGGGAGGCTGAATAAGACGTTTAAATAGGGTGAAAACCCTTAGATTAGGGTTTTGTCCAGCCAGAGTCTACTCGTCGAGTCGTGCCGCCGACTCGACAAGTCCGCCACTTAACCCCCGGGTCCAAGTCGCTACTACTCGACGAGTTGGGCCATTAACTCATCGAGTCTTAGTCCAAATTATGAAAAGAAATACTTGAATGAAATACATACCAGGAACCGGGTGCTAAATCGTGAGACTGGACGGTGTGCCACTATCCATCATCTCAGATAGGGATAGTCGATTCACTTCTCGCTTTTGGTAATCGTTGCAGAAGTCCTTGGGAACCCGACTCGACATGAGTAGAGCTTACTATCCCCAAACAGACGGTCAGAGTGAGCGAGCCATTCAAACCCTAAAACACATGCTTCATGCTTGTATGATAGACTTCAGCAAGGCATGGGACGCTCACCTGCCCTTAATCAAATTCTCCTACAACAATAACTACCACTCCAACATCAAAGTCGCTCTTTTTGAAGCTCTTTACGGACGCAAATGCAGGTCACCCTTATGTTGGGTTGAAGTTGGAGATACCCAATTAGATAGGGGTCAAGCAACGAATATCACAATCACCGACCCAGAAATCATACATGAAACAACGTAGAAGATTGTTCAAATACGAGAACGACTGAAAGCATCGCGAGATTTGCAAACGAGCTATACTGAGAGTAGACGCAAACCCTTGGAGTTTCAAGTTGGAGATCGAGTACTGTTAAAAGTCTCGCCATGGAAATGGATGATATGATTTGGCAAATGAGGTATACTTAATACACGATATATATGACCTTTTAAAATCCTTGCGAGGATAGGTCTTGTAGCCTACAAGCTCTGACTGCTACATAAACTTAGCAATATATATCCCACCTTTCATGTGTTGAACCTCAAGAAATGCCTATTCGAAGAAACCCTTTTCATTCCGTTAGACGAGATCGAGGTCAATGAAGGTCAAAATTTCATCGAAGAACCGGTCGAAATCATGGATAGAGAAGTCAAGAAAACGAAACAAAGTCACATTCTAATAGTAAAAGTCCGTTGGAACGCTAAGAGAGGACCTAAGTTTACTTGGGAACGTGAGGATAAAATGAAACAGAAATACCCCCAACTATTTTAAAGTCCCTAGGAGCCCGGTACCAAAAACTAATTTCATGACGAAATTCTTTTCAACCGGGGGGGGGGGGGGGGTGGTGTGACACCAGTCACTTTTGGTTAATGAAATTCAAGCATAATTAAGGCAAAAATACTACATCTCCCACAATTATTATGATATATGAGAAAATTATTCAATGAAAGTACATTTCCCTTTAAAACTTTAAACTGTATGTAAGTTGGTATATTTAACACTACAATATACATGTGACAAAATAGATGATCGCTGAGTGATTATCAGGTTATGACAACATAACTGTTGGATTAGGTGTCTAAGCCCGTAACTATTTTGGTATGTACTTGACCTGATTATAAGCATTGTCCTTTTGGGTTGCCTTCACCATATCAATTGATAGGATGAACTAAGGATAAATAGGATTAATTATGATTTATTAATATATTATATGACTAATATATTAAAGGAGAAATCATATTGTTTAATTCATATTGATCAATAATTAACTAGAATTAATTTTGTGGTAAAAAGAGATTAACTAAACTTAGAGGACTGGAACTGTAATTATAAGATAATTGCAATTGGGTTGATGGGTTACCTTGGAATATAGGTTGGACGAATTCTATGGGAAGCCCATAAGGAAATCATCCAAGGGATATTCTAGAAGGATTTCATGGGCTGCTTAAGGCTTAAGCAGTCATATTAGGGTTTCCACCTGAAAACCCTAGCAGCCACAAGTATAAATAGACCCCTAGTGTAAGGATTTCGGCCCTATGCTTCCTGGTGTTGCCCAAGCCGATTTCATCCCATCTCCTAAGTCATCTTGTTGCTAGTGATGTTTGTGACTCCATTAGATGTGCAACATTTGAGGCACTAAGATTTCACAGGTCAAGGATATTCAAGGAGGACTTGTTATTACTACATAAGAAGAAAGGTAAGATCCAAATGCTAGTTTATATGTCAATTTGATTGTTGTATGCTAGTTCTTAGGATTATTGCTTTGGTATTCAATGTTGTTGTGTTCATAGTAGAAAAACCTAGATCAAAGCAATTAGGGTTGCATGAACACCATAAGAATGATCTTATGCTCATAACCCAACATTGGTATTAGAGCCTAGGTCATTTTTCTAGTGAATATATGCAAAAGTGAACCACCAAAGATCTTGAAAATCGAATTTTTGGTTTCTGATTGGCAGACTCGCCGAGTCCATGTATGGACTTGACGAGTAGGTTCTACTCGATGAGTTCCATAGTGGACTCGACGAGTCCAAGGGTCTGTTGCCGGGATTTTCGATTTTTTGGCCAGATTTTGTTGAGGATAATTGCCAAAACTCGTTTTTCTTGCCAAAATCCAAATTTTTAAGTTTGGAATGGTTATCCTCATCAAAATTGATGGACGGTTAAATATGGATGATATAGGATTATTATTAGTCAAATATCTGACCTGGTAAGTTTGAAAAGTTTCAATTTACACCCTTTAGGTTTTATAGTTTAAATTTGAACTTAAAAAGTTTTAGTTTTGAAATTTAAATAGTTAAACCTAATGTTTTGAAAAGTTTCAAAATTTGTCCTCAAGTTTTGGAATTTAAAATTTAATTAAAATGTTTTAATTTTGAAATATTAAATTCTAAAACCCTAGTATTTTGAAAAAGGTTCAAATTACACCCTTATGGTTTTATTAATTTAATTAAGAGTTTAATTAAAAGAGATAATTAATAAATCCATAATTATATGGTTTAAGTCAATCAAATTAAAAGTATAATTTGTTAATAGATTAAACCACATAGTATTTTAAAAGTATAAAATACACCCTTATACTATATAGAATTAAAAGTTTAATATTATATATGTATAAGTAAAATGTCAGTCTTACCGTTAGTAGGCCTCATTCACGAACCTGGTCTCTATGGGGTGTTTAAGGAAATTGCCTATAAAATGGAGATTGAATGAGTATCCACTCTCACCTACCGCACTCTTGACGAGTGGACGGTCGTTAGCCGAACGAGTATGATAGGACACAACTTTCCATTATAAGTATAATGAAGTACGAAGTAACTAAACACTTTTACAAATTCCCAAATCCTAGTTACTAATGTGGAGTTGGTGCTAATCCATGAAATTGCACATTGCACCTTGTTGGTCGTTAGTGGAGCGTGTGTGGTTAACCGGCAACCTAATATGGGACCAATGAAGGATGAAAATGGGTAGCTTGGTGTTTATTATAGATCAATGAAGCGTGTGTGGTTAACCGGCACATTGATTAGGTGATTTGTAACATCGAGAGTACCAAGCTAATTTGCATGGTTATCCACACCTTGTTTGTGATCCTCGGCATCCCAGTTACAAACTTGAAGGGTACAATCGAGATTTAAACATGCCATTGAAAAGTTCAATGAATCTCAAAAGATCTAGGAGTTTCAATTCATTTAAAACTTAAATTTCGTTTTCGTTTTCAAGGTGGAAATTGGTAAATTGTCATTTACATACCTTCAAATATTCTGCAATTTGGATTATAGCATCCCTCTTCCATATTATAGGATATTATGTTGGGTCCTAGCCTTAATATCTCATTTGGGTGTTTTATTAAGGACTCAATTAACTAACTTGAATTTCTCCCATTTTGTATATGTTAAAGTCTATCAACTATGATATTCCTGAATCCGTTGGAAAAAGTTTTCCACTTGAAGATGATGTTCCATGATTGGATTGTGGAAATGGAAATCATGCTTCACTTTCTCCACCTCCTCCAATAATTCTCCCTGACCCACGTGTTCGAAGACTTGAAAAGTTCAAAGTCACTCAAGCCCTATTGACAAAAAACACAAAGATGGAAAAATCTGTATGTGCTCATGTCTTAGATATGAAGTTGCATATTGATAGATTGGGAATGTTGGGTGTCGATGTCTCAAGGAAGTTGGTTGTTGACTTGGTTCTTCAGTCACTTCCTGAATCATATAGTGAGTTCATCAGAGAGTACTATGTGATGAACCACGATGTGACCCTCATTAACTTGACTTATTTGCTTATTGCTGCTGAATCAACAATGATTTAGCGCACTGGTCAAGCAAATTTGTCTGGTAAATCAATGTCCCAACCTTCTAGGGGAAATGGCAACATTGGAAGTCCAGAAAAGTTTTCTCTACGCAAGAGAAAGGCTGAGTCTGAGATAGTACCGTGTACCATTCCAAAAGAATCCATATGTTTCTACTACCAAAAGAGGGAGAATTGGTTACGAAGATGCCTTGACTACCTGAGAGATCTAAGAGATGGGAGAGTCAAGATGTATGATTCTACTTCAGGTAAAATCCACTATCTAACTCTATTAATTTCCTGTTTGTAGATTCTTGATACATGATGTGATAAGATTACATTTTAATGTTTTGTAGGATCGAAGAAAAGAAAGGAAGGTTAAAGGAAAAAGTGAGCTAAGTCTGATCACGAAGAAATGGATTTCGATCGCATGATTCAATGATTGGATTTTTGAGCTACTACTTAGAGTTATGATAGATTTCTTAGGAATATGTAATAGCATAGTTTTCAATTGAATTTGTGTTGTAAGGACAAGTTTTCTGCAAATTTTAATAAATAAAATAAATTTTGAGTTTTGTCTTATTTATATCTCCTTGCAATGTCATTTGTGAAAATTGATGTTTGTGTGTTTCTATTATAAGAAATATTAAGTGGATGTGATTTTTAGTTATGTTATTTATGGTAGTGTCATAATTTTATAAGGAAAGATTCCCATCACCCAAGTTTCAATTGGGTAGAAATTTGGAATCATATGATGTATAGAAGTCTTGGTACTTATAAAATTAAGATTAATTCCTTGTTCACATAAGTATGTGAGTCAAGTGAAAGACTAAGGAGATCTGGTACGCAATGTTGTGCACTGGTCAAGACCACCACAAATAATAATACGATTATTCGTCATGATTTACTAAAAGTCTAGTAAATGTGGTTATGCTTACAAGATTAAGTATAATTCTGAATCATTGAAAAGTTTCAATGAATGGCAGAACGAATAAGAAAAATCAATTAGGCAGAAAGATAAAAGTTTCACCAATCTGAAAAGATGGGAGAGTACTTTAGTATCATGTTTTATGATCGTCTAATTGATTATGAAACCATATCATAATTGATCCTCTAAGGGCACCTTAGTGCACTAGTGTGGCTAAGAAAATGAATAGGAAATTGTTGAAATGGTTAAATCAAAAGGTGAATCATACTTCGTTCCAAAAAAATCAAGTCTTAGAGTCATACTCCAAGACTGTGATTTGAGTGACACATCTTAAGAAGTTTTTAACACACTCATCAAATGTGGAGTAGAAAAATGTTTTTATTACTCCTACACATTTGAAATTGGTAAGTTGTGATGTCTTGGATAAGACAAAGACCAACTAAGACCAATTGTGTGTAGTGTTTTGTCTTGATAAGAATCCGCACTAACTCTTGAATATGTGTTTGTCAAGAAATGTTTCTTGACAAGAGAATCTTATATGTCAAGAGGTCAGTGGGAGTCTAAATGATCTTGAAAAGGTTCAAGAACTAATCAAGAGTAAACCTATCGTGTTGACATATTCTTGTTTCTGTGCCATTCCAGTAAAGTTACTTATGCATATGAGTTCTACGAGTTCTCAATAGACTACATAAAGGCAAGCACCTTGTTCAATGAAAGTGCATTGAGTAGTATAGGTTAGCTGCTAAATAACTTGGAAGCAATGGTGGGACCCTTGATGGCAAGAAATTAAGAATGAACAAGTTCAGTCCATATGAGTTTAGATTTGTCTTAAACCTTGTCTTACGATTATGGTTATGACAATTCACATGGATAGGAACACGTACACCTTAAAATCTAAGTGATAAGGTTTCTCTCCGCTTCATGAAAATGATTGTGAGGAAACGCTTTCACTAAGAGAGATTTTAAGGAGATAGAAATTATGATATTTGCATTCTCAAATTTGGTTATGATTATGGCATCCCTCTTCATAGTTCGAATTGTGAGAAATGACAGTAAGTCTGAATATTCGGGACTTACTATTGTAGGTTCTGAAATAGTTTAGACACACATGTGAGCTACCTAAGGAAAGGTGTATGAGTTTGAGAAGCTTAGATAAAGGCTTATCGAAACATATCGTATTAGAAATATGAACATTGGAAGTCAATAAGTATTGATTTCTAGAGGTCCAACTGTTTTTTGAATACGTGTCAAAGCTAGTGGGAGCATAAATGTTATGCTGGTATGGATATAATTATCATGTTAGTGGGAGCATGATTATTATTTTAAGTGTTGCAAGTTAGCAATATTAAATATAGAAAACAAAAGTTTCACTTTGCAAAGTTGTAGGGGTTGAAAAGTTGTTTTACTATAATTAAGGGAGAGATTATTATACTTCATTTCAAATCTAAAAGGTTAGATCGAGAAATTTTAATTGAATTTAGTCAAAAGACATATATGGATGTTATGTTGAAAAAATTTAACATAGGGGCATTCTATATATGGCAATATTATAGCAAGAAACTGGTAAAGTATGTTTTTCATTGTGAATCGTGTCCTATACGCTTCGGGTATAGGATCGATTGTATATGCTGTAATATTCGAACGTTCTAAATTTTCCAAATGCCTAGGGCATTAAGAGGAAAAAAGGGCTAGAACCGGATTTGACTAAATTAATTAAACAACTGTCATCTAAGGTTCGCCAAGGATTGGTCACTTGTGGGGAGTTTGAAGTATAGTAACGAATGGACCATAATGACACTATTATGATTAGATATGATTCTGTTAATAACGAGTTGTCGTATGGAAAATATGGAAATGTTTCCATATTGGGAGTTGGATATCGAGAATCTATGTCTAGATTAGAAACTTTTATGCAAGAAGGATGTTCAAAGGAATGTACTTTGAATGTGAGACTTCATATCTATGGAATTGCCTTGTAGAAATCTCCAATAGAGCACTTTGTAATATCATTGGCAAAGTCTTGGTGGCTTTGATGCTGTGACATTACGAAGGGATCGCTGCATAAATGTTAGATTCTAACATATTCTAGTAGTGGCGAGAATCTTGTATTCTTACACTAACGACAAGGATTAGGAGTTGTGAAATGAGCATCATTGGAAGTGTTTTCAATTGATCTATTTGACAAAGTATGGACCATAGGAAAATAGAGTGTGCATGCTTGGAGCATGGGACAACTGTTGTTATAATTCAAGTAATAAGTTGATTATCTGAAACATTATACAATGAATAATGTGTAATCAATATAGTGACTAAATAAAAGGAGTTTTGTTTATACTCAAAAGTTTGGGGCCATATTGGATTCGATTATTCTTGTGTTTCACTTTGCATGTTTTGACTTCCTGAATAGTAAGATTATTCAAACCATCCATAGTCGATAAATACTTTGGAAGTTGGTATTGAAGCTAGACTGTCATGAATCTGACTGTAGATTGTCTAAAGCGTCTTAGACATAGCAAAAGTCTGCTACAATGTTCATGAGTGCTCCTGAAATAAGATTTGAATATCAGCTTAAACCCACGCTCACTTGAATTACTTCATGGATTTTATCACGAGTGATTAGTGAGACAATAATATCTTATATTCTTGAAACGGAGACGTGTGAGTTGTAATTTACAAGTCGGTTGCACATTGATAATATGTAAACGCACCAGTAACTTGGTGTTATAAAACATATTATTGTGTGTGATTTGATGAGTAGGTACAAGCGAGAATTTGATTCGAAGTTTATCCGTTCCTTTTACCCAAAGTGGGGTAAAAGCGATATATGTGGCCCCCTCGATGATTTAGTGATGACACCCTAAGCGCTTGGCCAAGTTGGGACTAAGTTGATGTGTTCAATTGTAGTCTGTTGTCAGTCGTCATAAATCAGAAATCGGGAAACAACAGATGAACAGAGAGAGTGATTATAATCCATGTCTCAATTCATATGATGTCTAGAATGGAGGAATATATGATCCCTTATCTAAAAGACGCGTTACTGATAAGATCAGAGTTGACAGCGGCTTTTGAAAGCTACGATTGCTGATCAGGTTCTAACGTCATATGCAAAATAGTTATTAGACTTATCCAAGTGGGAGACTGTTGGATTAGGTATCTAAGCCCATAACTATTTTGGTATGTACTTGACCCGATTATGAGCATGATCCTTTTGGGTTGCCTTCACCATAGCAACTGATAGGATGAACTAAGGAGAAAGAGGATTAATTATGATTTATTAATATATTATATGAATAATATGTTAAAGGAGAAATCATATTGTTTAATTAATATTGATCAAGAATTAATTAGAACTAATTTTGTGGTAAAAAAAGGTTAATTAAATTTAGGGGACTGACACTGTAATTATAAGATAATTGCAATTGGATTGATGGATCACCTTGGAACATAGGTTGGATGAATTCTATGGGAAGCCCATAAGGAAATCGTCCAAGGGATATTTTAGAAGGAGTCCATGGGTTGCTTAAGGCTTAAGGTAAAAATAATACATCTCCCACAATTATTATGATATATTAGAAAAATATTCAATGAAAGTACATTGCCCTTTCAAACTTTAAACCGTATGTAGGTTGGTACATTTAACACTACAATATATATGCGACAAAATAGATGATCGCTGAGTGATTATCAGGTTATGACAACATAACATCATACAAAGTGTATAGAAATACAACATACAAATGACATTTAGTGTGTAACGTTGGGCGTACCCCATCTTACGCTGGACGTACTCACCTGGCTGCCACCTCGCATGCATGGGATGAAATGCAAACTTTTCCATTCAGGGACCAATTCTGCCAATAACTTCAAAGTACTATAACTTCTTCGTTCTAAGTCCATTTCCGATGAACTTTATATCCACTAAAAGGTGGCATGAAGCCCTACACTCCTAGCTACTCCCCAAGCCTTAAAACCTTTCGAATAAAACTCAAGACCCATAAAAGACTGAATCGTCAGATAACGCTTATACCCTTATCCTCCGAAGACACAATCGAACACTTCAAAACCGGATGTTACATTGTCCTTCACAATAATAACGATTTAAGTTAATTTTAGTTACTTATTCGCCATAATTATGCAAATAGACTAAGGGATTAAATTTCAACTTTTTACATAAAATTTGGGGTCTGTTTGGGCCTTGTTTTTCCCACCTTAAACTTCATATTTTTCAAAATTGTATCAGATGAAGATAGATCATGTCCTTATCTTTAAAATTAGTACTACCATACATTCATACGATTTTTCTACGATTTATGGTGAATTTTACAAAACTGTCTCGCATGACAGATCATTCCGGACCAGTCTGGGTAAAAGGGCGTTTTTACCCTAGTTGGAGACATTTATTGATTATGTTCAAAACTAATAAAGTTTAGAGAACTCAGCTAGGAAACTTTAAACACTAATTTCGACCAAAAAGGGTTTTCCATAATCGAGATATGATCTTTCAAAGACTTTGACTTTTTAGGGTTAATTAGTTTCTTAACCCATTAAAACCTAATCCAGAGTGGCTTATATTCTGGAAACAAGTCATTAACATTAGTGGCTACCTATTGAGTAAAAAAAATCCAACAATACCTCTAATATCACACTTTAAAGTACATTGCTTAAAATAATTTTTTCCCAACAATTAGAGTTTTAGAAGATTTGACCCATGTTCAGTGTTTTGGCCATAACTCCTCAACCGTAACTCCAAATCATTCGAATCAGGTATACCTGGAATGTAGACACAATTTTCCACAACTTTTATATCTAGTGATTTTCCCTAATTCGGCCTCTATGTTTCGTAAATAGGTCTGAAAATTCAGGACAAATTGTTGTTCCAAAAATTGCACACAAACCAAAGAAAGATAAGAAGAAATTGAGTGAAATATGAGACTTACTTTAACCAATCAACATCACCAAGCAATCCCCCTTCCTCCTATCACCATAGCTGACACCACCCCTCGTTCCTTCTTCTTACCCGCTTCTTTCTTCTTCTCGTTCTAGGGTAAACACGACACAACACACACTTACACACATTTTTTTTATAGTAAGGATCGGCTCCACCCTATTAAACCCAAGAGAGGGCCGATCAGCCCTCCTAATAATCCAATATTATGGAGTTTTTGACCAAAATGATGTTTTTGAAAAAAAAATATTTACCATATAGGTGTATTTTTAAAAATATTTACCAAATAGGCGTAGTTTCAATAATTTAATAGTTTTCAAAAAAAAAAGTTTTTTTTTTTAATTCCTTTTACTGTTTTTAATATACTCTTTTGACTTTCTTTCTGAACTTTTTGTTTTTTTTTTTCTATTAATGTTTATCAAATTTTTTTATAAACGACAATATAACCAAAATCTTTTAAGTACAAAAACCAACAATAGATTTTTATAAAATGTTTTTTTAAGTCAAAATAAAGGAAGACATATTAAAAAAATAGTTTGATTTATTAATATGACTTTATATCTATTGTTTTTGTTACAGAGATAGTGGTTTTCAAATTAAGTTATATTGACTTTTTTTTTTTTTTTTTTTTAAGAAACATTTGTTGGTTTTGTTCTAAAAACATTGTACCAACAATTTTTTGAATCTAAAACAAAACATTAAGGACAAACGATTTTAAAATTAAACTATTTAATTTAAATTGATCTAGTATAGTTTTAAATATATACATGTGTATTTTGGATAAAGAAAAATAAATACCCAATTTATTTCTTTTTGTGCAAACCGACTTTTCCTTTCTGCTCGTTTTATGTAAAGAAACTAAAAAAACACCTTTTTTTTCTTTTGTCACTATTGAACCGACGAGAAAAAAAACATTTTTTCCTTAATACTTCCATTTAAATTATATAAAAAAAAACATATTTGAAGAAAAGAAACATTTTTCCATATATTTCCATTTAGATTATATGCATATAAAACATTTTTCAAGAATTTTATATGTACGTTGTACATATTTTTTTTTATTAATTTACATAAAATAATACAACGTAAAAAATTATTGCAAAAAGTTAAAAGAATATAGAAAAAAAGTATATTAGAAAAATGGTTAAAAATAATTAAAACGTAAAAAAGTTAAAAAATATCAAATTTTGAAACTATACTATATGGTAAATATTTTCAAAACTATACATATTCTGTATATTTTTTTTTCAAAAACATCATTTGGTCAAAAACTCTATTTATCAAAGTCGATTACTGCCAATTCAAAACAATAATCTGACCATTTTGCCAATTTATCAGATGAAGCGTCAGACCAAGTCAAGAACTCGAACTCTAAATTTGATGTTTTAGTAGAACTTTGACTATCAAGGTTTCGATAATCAACACGTTATCAACAATTTAAAATTAAAAAAAATAATAAATAAATAAAATAAAATTTATAGATATGTTATTTCAAATAACTTGAACCATCAGAACAGTTGATAACAACAACTAGTGATAGGATCGAACTGATATAAAAAATCAACCAATAGTAAGAGATCAGATCGATTGAGCATTTAAATCATTAGAAAGATGTAAATCGATCATAAGTATAAGTTCGATCATAAGAAAATTGAGAAGATATAATCGAAGTTGTATGAATCTCGATTTGCAAAATGTATTCAACTGAACCTCTGAATCCTCGATTAAGAAAACACGACACGGAAAAACTGAAGAATAAAGTATACATAAATTTAAACAAGTCTTGGGCTCGAATGATTTGATTAAATGAACAGTTATGAATCAATAGTATGGGCTTGAATGAATCGATCTGTGAACAGTAACAAACTCAATGTTTGGGCTCAAATTTAATAGTAAATGGATCAAACAAATTGGATCAAAATGATTTTAATGCAATTTTAGCTAGATAAATGATTGGATCAACAAATTTGGCTAGACACGAAATAGATCCAACCGGAAATCATGATAAGCAAAAAAAAAAATCAAAGAAATATATACACGATTTAGAAAATTGGAGAGACTCACCAAAAAATATCGAATCTTTTGTCGATTACGTAAAAATGTAGTCAAATCATGATCCGTTCCATGAACTAGTTGTTTGAATCTTCATGATTTGACTTTGATACCACTTGTTAGGACATGAAGATTTGATTTAACATTGCGGAAATGTAGAAGTGAATAATCGAAAAGAACAAATTAACGACTAAGCACAAGTGCATATATAAAATGGAGTAGAGCAAGGCTAGGATTGGGAGCTTAGATTTGAAAATTACCAATATAATGATGGATAGAGATTCTCTTAGGATGGACAATACTTTAACTATTAAACAACGAAACATATATTGTAACACAACAAAACGATTGTATGGGAAGCTTACTCTTCTCTATCATTCATCAGGTATTTATACTGTAAACTATTAACCTTTCATTAACTTTAAGCAATAGTTAGTTGATGAGATAAAGTATAAGGTTTCTAAGTATGATCAAGTATTAAATGATTCATATGCTTATGATATTGTTAACATTAATGATTGTTTGGATGGTGATCATTTGGTTGATACTGTGAACGATACTCTGTCTAAAAAAGAATAAATGAAAATTTTGAAAAAGACTGAGAATTCTACACAAAGTACTTAACAAAATTTTGCTGATATCAAAAATGATTTTGATAATATCAGGGAAATTGAGGGAGAAGAATGTGTAGATTGCTCAAAATTGGCTGTCATTAAAATCATTTCGTTAACCAAAAGCAAAAAAAAATGATGATTCAAAATCGAAGCTAAACAATGATTCATCTTCGACAAACAAAATTGATGATTTTTAAAAGTCTGTTATCGTCGAAGACATAACAAAGTATGAAAGCGATAGTCAAAATGTTTTGTTCGTTTATTTAGCACTTTCACGGTGGATGACGTTCAGTATGCACAAGATCATTTCCGATAGCCTATCGTTCAATATTTTGTTATTTCGATTTCCTTTTTAAAGTAGTAGGTCTTTTTTTGAAAAATTTTTGGATTTTCCACCTTTTAGCTTTCTTTTTTACACTATCCATATGTGACTTGAGTTTTGATAGTGTTTTCTTGTTTGAGGAGTTGGTATTTCCCAAAGTCATAATATCTAAATCACGGATACATATTTCTTCATTTGGAGTGTTAATAATTATCCAACAAAAATGACATTGCTCCAAATAAATTTACTATTGCATTATTGTGACGTGGGCATGGCGGCATCTTTGTTCATTTTGTGTTAGGAAAACGGGGGTTCCAATTGTCTACGAGTTGCAGTAGGAAAAGGAGTGTGGGGCCATTTAATGGCAAACAAGCATCATAACCTTTTGTCTCCGCCTCCCTACCATGGTGTTCCACCCAATTCCAAAATTATATACATGACATTTCCTGAGTTTATATATATATATATATATATATATATATATATATATATATATATATATATATATATATATATATATATATATATATATATATATATATATATATATATATATATATATATATATATATATATATATATATATATATATATATATATATAACCATAATTAACCAAAAAAACCAATGAACCAATCTTTTTTTCAATTTTTACAACTTATTTTTTATATATAAAAAAAAAACTAAAAATACAGAAATTCATAACTTTTTATCCCTTTTCCAATGATATAAAATTCGAATTTTTTGTTTTGTTTTGTTTTTTTTTACGTCAAATTCACAATGTGAATTTTTGAAAATTCACAACGTGAATCCGGATTAACACGGTGAATCCGAAAAATATTTTTCACGTTCACAATGTTAATATATGAATTTAGATATTTTTAGATCTTTTTTTTGATAAGCAATAAGCTCTAGAAATTGAAAACAATATTTGGTTCCTTGAAAAATCAATAATTATGGTTCTCTATTGAACTTTTATATATATATATATATATATATATATATATATATATATATATATATATATATATATATATATATATATATATGGTTCAAATGAGAAAAAAAAGATTAAAAATTAAAGGAACTTTTTTTCTTTAATTATTTCATTAAGAGTATTTTAGAAATCTCAAATATTAATATTATATTAAACAAACTTTTTAACTTATAGCTAATTATCATTTGTTGTTAGAAAGCAGTCAGATTGCCATCACAAATGAGAAAAAAAACATTAAAAATTCTAAAAACTTTTTTTAAATCTTTTTTCATTAAGAGTATATTAGATATCAAATATTAATAATATATTAAACAAACATTTTCATTCTCCAACTTACAACTGGTTTCCACTTGTTGGACAGCCGTCAGATTGCCATCGGACTAACACTAAATTTAATGATATTTTTCTACTCATAATTACAGCATAATAGAACAAACATTGTAGTTATTTTTCTTTGGTAATATTTTTTGAAACATACAATTTAAGTTTTGTAGACAAATATACAAAATTTTAATAAAAAAATAGAATTATGCCTTGACAAATCTAATTTTCATTTCTCTAAATTGTATATTTCTTTAAATCATATATAATGTATAAGATATTTTACAGTGTAATTTATATCAGATATATTCACAATTTGATAAACAAATTTATTCATTAATACATAGTGTAATATTTTCATACATAATTTCTTTTATGTTTTAACATACAATGATATAAAATACACAAATTATTAAAGCCCGTTCTCAGTTTAACATATAAAATTCACAATAAAATATAATACAACCTATTATACACTAAATGTTTTCTACAGTAAATTCAAATTAATTTGGAAAATTTTTAAATAAAGTCATATTTTTTTCTTTTTGAATAGAAAAATTCCGATTATTTGACTTTTTTAATAGAAATATCCAAGAAACTGACTAATTTATCAATTTCAACCCTTTTTGATATGTTCAGCAGGTCATGGGACCTAATCGTTAATTTTCCCAAAATAATGAGACCTACATATTTTTCTCAAAATTTGTATATGTAACAACTAGTAAAAATTGGTCAGAGTTCGACGGTCAAACCACCGCGAACCATTATGCAATAAAGACCAATTGCGTGAAAAATTTATGCTTATAATATTGTTGGATTAGTGTCTAAGTCCATAACTATTTTGGTATGAACTTGACCCGATGGTGCATGGTACTTTTGGGTTGCCTTCACCAAAGCAACTTGATAGGATGAATTATGGAGAGAAAGGATTAAATATGATTTATTAATATATTATGAGAATAATATATTAATGGAGAAATCATATTGTTTAATTAATATTAGTTAATAATTAATTGGTAATTAGTTTTGTGACTAAAAGAGATTAATTAAACTTAAGGGACTAGAATTGTAATTATAAGATAATTGCAATTTGGGCCATGGATTGCCTTATATTAAGGAGTGGACGAATTCCATGGGGAAACCCATGAGGAAATCGTCCAAGGCCTTAAGGAAAGGGATCCATGGGTTGCTTAGGGCTTAAGCATCCAAATTAGGGTTTCCTTGTTAGATAACCCTAATAGCCTCCTATATATAGATCCCTTATGACCCAAAAACGTGGCTAAGCATCCTTCTAGGGTTTCACACATTTTTGGGCAGCCTCCATCCTCTCTCCTCCTCATCCTCTTGCTTTTGGTGTTTGTGAACCATTAGAGGAGTGACATTTGTGACTCTAAGCTTTCTAAAGTCAATACAAGGAGGAATTGGGATTGTTATTGCTATATAACAATCAAGGTATGATCTAAACCCTAATTATATGTTATATTGGTTATCATATTCTCGATCTAGGGTTTATAGTCTTGGATAACTTGCATGTACAATAGAGAAACCTAGATCCAAACATTAGGGTTTGTATGAGCACATAGGATGTTCTTATGACCAAAACACATCAGTGGTATCAGAGCCTAGATTGGTTTCTATTGTATTGATGCATTGTATGTTGAAAAAAATCGTTTTTGTGGTTCTGCTTGCTGAACTCGTCGAGTTTCTAGATGAACTCGCCGAGTCCATGATGAACTCGACGAGTCCATGCCTGACTCGACGAGTCGGCTGGCCAGAATGAGGGAAAACCGGGATTTATTGTTGTTTTTGCTTGAGGATACTTGCCTTATCATATTAGATCAATATAAATCCGATTTTTTGATATATATGACTATATTCTTGATCTAATTGAAGATATTTATCAATTAATAAAATATTTGTTTCCTTATGTGATAATTGATTAATTATTTTGATTAAATTGGTAAATTATTTTGCAAGAAATCATTAAATAAATCAAATATGGATAATTATGTGATTAATTGTTAATTTAGATTATTTGTTATTTGATCCTTGTATTATGAAAAGCTTCATATTTTCCCCCTTTAGGTTTTATAGTTTAAATTTGAACTCAAAAGTTTTAGTTTTGAAATTTAAATAGTTGAAACCCTAATGTTTTGAAATGGTTCAAAACTTGCCCTCAAGTTTTGGAATTTAAATTTTGATTAATAGTTTAATTTTGATGTATATTTAAATTCTAAACCCTAATATTTTGAAATGTTTCAAAACTTGCCCTCAAGTTTTGGAATTTAAAAGTTGATTACAAGTTTAATTAGGAATGTTAAATTCTAAAACCCTAGTATTGTTTTGAAAAGTTCAAATCACTCCTATATGGTTTTATTAATTAATTAAGGTGTATAATTAAAAGAGGTTTAATAAATCCATAAAAGTTTTGGTTTACAATTTAATTAAATTAAAAGTATGATTATTAAATTTGACCACCTAGTATTTTAAAAGTTGTAAAATACACCCTATACTATGTATAACATTAAAAGTCTAACATTATATATATGTATGAGTAAAAGTCAGTCTTACCGTTAGTAGGCCTCATTCACGAAGCTGGTCTATAAGGGGTGTTTAAGGAAATTGCCTATAAAATGACGATTGAATGGGTATCCACTCTTACCCACCGCACTCTTGACTAGTGGAGGGTCGTTAGCCGAACGGGTAGGATAGGACGAAGCCTTCCATTATAAGTATAGTGAAGTATAAAAGTAACTAAATGTTTTTCAAATTCCCAATCTTAGTTACTTAGGCAAAAGTGAATTGATGCAATCCCATGAAATTACACTTTGTGCCCTTGCGAAGACGTTAGTGGAGCGTGTGTGGTTTACCGGCACACTAATTGGTTCTAAGCAAAGGTAGCAAAGGGTGACTCAATGTTTGTCATAGTTCGGTGGAGCGTGTGTGGTTTACCGGCACATCGAATAGGTGACTGTAACATGTAAGGGCACCATGTAAGTTTGCATGGTTATTCACACCCGCTTTGTGATCCTCGGCATCCCAGTCACAAACTAGAGGGGCATATCGAGATTTAAACATGCCATTGAAATGTTCAATGAATCTCAAAGGATCTAGGAGCTTTCATAGATTTAAAACTTAAATTTCTTTTTGTTTTTCATGGTGGAAATTAGTGAATCATCATTCACTTACCTTCAAATGTTCTGCAATTTGGGTTACGACATCCCTCTCCCGAGTTGTAGAATATTGTGTTGGGTCCTAGCCTTAGCATCTCATTTGGGTGATTTACTAAGGACTCAATCAATCAACTAACTTGAATTTGTTTCTCCCGTTTTGTAGATGTCTAAATTCGACAACTATGGTCTTCCCAAATCCCGTGGAACAAGCATTCCACATGAAGATGGTATTCCACGATTCGATCGAGGAACAAGAAATCATGCTTCACTTCCTCCACCTCCTCCAATTGTTCTCCCTAACCCACAAGATCGAAGAATTGAAAGGTTCAATATCACTAAAGCCCTATTGGAAATGAAACATGAAGATGGTAAACCCGTGTGTGCCCACGTTCTAGGAATGAAATCACACATTAATAGGTTGATAATGTTGGGTGTGTCATTCCCGGATGAGTTGGCTGTGAATTGGGTTTTGCAGTCACTTCCTGAATCATATAATGAGTTCAAAAGAAAGTATTATATGATGGATCATGACGACAACCTCATTGACCTAACTTACATGCTCATTGCTGCTGAATCAGAAATGATTTGGCGAAGCAATGGAGCGTATTTGTTGGGAAAGTCAACCGACCATGCTTCCGAGGACGTTCTAGGAGAACCGACCTACGTTTGCTGCCAAAAGAAAGGGCGTTGGATACAAGTCTGCCCAAAGAGCCTGAAGAGTCCAGAAGATGGGAGAGTCAAAGAGTATGGCTGCGCTTCAGGTAAAATCCACTATCTAACTCAGTTAAGTTCCTATTCATTGATTCTTAATACATGATGTGATAAGATTGCATTCGAATGTTTTGCAGGATCAATGAAAAGAAATGAAGCTTGGTGAAAGAGCAAGATGAATCTAATCACAAGGAATGGATCTTGATCGCATGGACTTGAAGATTAGATTTTGAGCTTAGATAGTTATGATAGAGTTGTTAGAAATTTTCCTTTTGAAATACATAGTTTTCAATGGATTTTGCATTGTAAGGACAAATGTTTTCCGCTGCTTTTATAAATAAAATAAATTTTGGTTTGACTTATTTATTTATTTGTTTATTTCCTTGCAATGAAATCGTTATGAAAATTGGTGTTTGCATATTTCTACAACAAATGGATATGATTCTTATGGAAAAGTCGAGAATTTACCAAATAGGGAGAGTTTCTCATCGCCCAAGTTTCAATTGGACAGAAATTTGGAATCATGCAACTTGGTTGCACGAAGAATGAGAAATTTCATATTTGGAAATTAGACTAATTCATTGACAAAGTGTCAAGTGAATGACTAGAAGATCGAGTACACAAACTTGTGTGTTGGTCAAAGTCCACCATAAGAGTAACAAGATATTCGTCATGGTTTACTAAAAGTTTAGTAAATATGATTATACTCATAAGATTAAGTGTAATTCGGAATTGATTAAAAAGGTTTAAATCAATAGCAAAACGAATAAGAAGAATCATGTAGGCAGAAAGATAAAAGTTTCTCCATTCTAAGAAGAAGGGAGAGTAGCTTTTATGCTTTATGATAGGTCTTAATGATTAAGAACTATATCTCAATTGATCCTCTAAGTGAGTCTTAGTACAATTGTATGTTTAAGAAGAGGAATCAAGGATTGAAGAAATGGTTAAATCAAGAAGTCAATCATACTTCGTTCCAATAACAAGTCTTAAAGTTAAGATTGTGACAATGAGTGACAAGTATTAAGAAGGTTTATAACATTCATCAAATGTAGAATATGGAAAAAGGTTTTCTTGTTCTCGCACATTTGAAATTGGTAAGCTGTGATGTCTTGGATAAGACAAAGACCAACTAGGACCAATTTATGAAATGTTTTGATAAAAACTACGCTAACTCTTGAATATTTGTTTGTCAAGAAATGGTTATTGACAAGAGAATCTTATATATCAAGGAGTAAGTGGGAGTCTTAATGGTCTTGAAAGGTTTCAAGAACAAATCAAATAAACCTTATCGATCATCACTAGCACACGAGTTGACGTTTACAACCTATCGTGTTGACATTATTTTGTTTCTGTGCCAATCCAATCGAGTTAATTATGCATGTAAGTCTTATGAGTTCTCATTTGAATGCATAAAAGGCAAGGACCTTGATCAATGAAAAGTACATTGATAATAAAAGGTGAGCTGCTTAACTACTTGGAAGACATGGTGGGCAGCTGTGCTACCATAAGGCAAGAAATCAAGATTAAGGAAGTTCGGTCCATATGAGTTTGAATTTGTCGTAAACTTTGGTTTTGACAAATTCACATGGATAGGAACACATATGCCGTTTAAATCTAAGTGTCATAAGATTTCCTCCTTCATGAAAATGATTGTGAGGAAATGCTTTCACTAAGAAAGATTTTAAGAAGATAGCGATTGTAAAATTGCATTCTTGAATTCGATCATGGTTATGGTATCCCTTTCCATGATTTGAATTATGAGGTTTGGCAATTAGTCTTAATTGTTTAGACACACATATGAACTATCTAAGGCAAATGTGTATAAGTTCAAAGAGCCTTGATAAAAGGTTATCAAAGCATTAAGTATTAGAAACATGGACTTATGAAATTCAATAGGTATTGTTTTTCTGAAAGTTAAGATGTTTATGAATACATGTCGAAGCTAGTGGGAGCATAAGTGTTATGTTTATAATAATCATCATGATAGTGGGAACATAAATGTTATGATTGTATGATTATTTAGACACGTATTGCAAGTTGGCAATATTAATTATAGAAAACAAGAGTTATACCTTGCAAAGTCGTAAGGGTTGTAAAGTTGTTTTGCTATAATTAAGGGAGAGAATATTATGCTTCATTTCAAATCTAAAGGCTTAGGTTGAGAAATGTTAATAAATTTAGTCAAAGGTACATAGTATGTTCTTAAAATTTCGATTATGATTACGACATTCCTCTTCACAATTCGAATTTTGAGAATATAACAAATAAAACATTATGGCAAAAGATTGATAAAGTATCAAATCCTTATGTAAGACATTATGCATCGTGTCCCATACGCTTCGGGTATAGGATCGATTGCAAATGCTATAATATTTGACCATTTTAAAAATTTCCAAATGTCTAGCGCATTTAGAGGGAAAAAGGACAAGAATCAGTTTTGACTAAGATAATTAAACAACTATCAAAGGACAATCCAAAGTTCGCCGAGGATTGGTCGCTTGTGAGTAGTTGGAAGTATAGTATTGGAAAATATGGAAATGTTTCCATATTGGATGGACCATATCGACATTATTATGAATATATAAGATTCTATTAAGAATGAGTTGTCATATGGAAATATGGAAACGTGTCCATATTGGGAATTAAATATTGAAAACCTATGACTAGATTAGAAACTTTTATGCAAAAGGATGTTCAAAGGAATGTACTTTGAGTGAGAGACATCATATCTAAGGAATTGTATTGTAACAAAATCCGATAGAGGATTTTGTAATATCATTGGCAATAGTCTTTGTGACTTTGGTGCAGTGACATTACGAAAGGATCATTGCATAAAATGTTAGAATCTAATATATTCTACAAGTGGCAAGAATTTGATATTCTTTTACTTATGGAAAGGGATTAGGAGTTGTGAAATGAGAATGATTAGAAATGTGTTCAATTTGATCTATTTCACAAAGTAAGAACCATAGGTAAACATTGTGTGCATGCTAAGAGCATGGGACAAGTGTAATAATTCAAGTAAGAAGTTGATTACCCGAAACGACAAATAACGAGTAATCGATATGGTGATAAATAAAAGGTGTTTTATTTATGCTCAAAGGGTTGAGGCCATATGAGATTAGTATTATTTTTGTGTTTCACTTTGCATGTTTTGACTTCCTGAATAATTCAATTGGTTAAGAACAGTCAAATTATTCGAACGGGCCATAGTCGTTCATATGTTGGAAGTAGGTATGAATGAAGACTGTCATGAATTGGTGTGTGGATTGTCTAAAGGAGTATTAGACATAAGCAAATGTGTGAGTTGTATCTTGCGAATCGGTTGCACATTGATAATATGTAAACGCACTAGTAACTTGGTGTTATAAAACATATTGTTGTGTGTGATTTGGTGAGTAAGTGCAACCGAGCATTGAATCAAAGTTTATCCGTTCCTTTTATCCAAAGAAGGATAAAAGCGATATCTTTGGGCCCCTCGATGATTTAGTGATGACAAACGTAAATGCCCGGCCGGGCTAGGGCTAATTTGATTTGTTCAATTAGTCAGTCGTCATGAATCAGAAGTCGAGAAATAGTACAAAGAGAATGATTTGAAAGCATGTCTCATACGATATCTAGAATGGAGGAATATATGATCCCTTATCTAAAGGACACGCGTATCTGATAGGATCAGAGTTGACAGCGGCTTTGGAAAGCTACGATTGCAGATCAGGATCTGAAGTCATATGCATAATAGTTATTAGACTTATCCAAGTGGGAGACTGTTGGATTAGTGTCTAAGTCCATAACTATTTTGGTATGAACTTGACCCGATGGTGCATGGTCCTTTTGGGTTGCCTTCACCAAAGCAACTTGATAGGATGAATTATGGAGAGAAAGGATTAAATATGATTTATTAATATATTATGAGAATAATATATTAATGGAGAAATCATATTGTTTAATTAATATTAGTCAATAATTAATTGGTAATTAGTTTTGTGACTAAAAGAGATTAATTAAACTTAAGGGACTGGAATTGTAATTATAAGATAATTGCAATTTGGGCCATGGATTGCCTTATATTAAGGAGTGGACGAATTCCATGGGGAAACCCATGAGGAAATCGTCCAAGGCCTTAAGGAAAGGGATCCATGGGTTGCTTAGGGCTTAAGCGTCCAAATTAGGGTTTCATTGTTAGATAACCCTAATAGCCTCCTATATATATAGATCCCTTATGACACAAAAATGTGGCTAAGCATCCTTCTAGGGTTTCACATGTTTTTGGGCAGCCTCCATCCTCTCTCCTCCTCATCCTCTTGCTTTTGGTGTTTGTGAACCATTAGAGGAGTGACATTTGTGACTCTAAGCTTTCTAAAGTCAATACAAGGAGGAATTGGGATTGTTATTGCTATATAACAATCAAGGTATGATCTAAACCCTGATTATATGTTATATTGGTTATCATATTCTAGATCTAGGGTTTATAGTCTTGGATAACTTGCATGTACAATAGAGAAACCTAGATCCAAGCATTAGGGTTTGTATGAGCACATAGGATGTTCTTATGACCAAAACACATCAAATATATGTTAAATATGTTATATTCATAATTGTTTTTTTAGAACATCTCAAAACGGCTCAAAACCCTTATCGTTGAGATTGAATCGGATCCTATAAATCGCGAAACTTTAAACGGCTATTCCTATAGTTCTACTTATCAGATTTAAGTCCCATCTGACTTTTTAGAAACCTTATAACCGGGTTTATCAGTTGTCATTTTCAGAAAAATTATTTCATATCCGGTTCAAAGGCACACAAATCGAGAAAGTTAAGAAAATATTATCACCTTTCTAAATATTACAAATATGACATTGTACTTTTGGCACTTAAAGTCAAACATAATTGATTTTAAATTATAACAATATGACTATAGTATCTACACCTATATATTTTTACCACAACACTTAATACGTAAAATAAATACATGTTTATACATATACAAATACATATTAATACATACACAAATACATGTGAATAATATATATGAAATACATTGCTTCTAAGTATAGTTAAGAGTACAATAATGAAGAGAATTGACAAGTTACTTCAACTTATCCAAAACAACACTCTAAAGAAATCTAAAAGGTTAACACTCTAAGAAAAGGTGTGAAATATTTACCCTCGGGACAACCTTGAATTAGTTCATAGCTTCACCTTCTCTCTTTTCTTTCTTCTTTCTTTCTCCACGATGGACTGCTCAAAGAAACACCACCTGAGTGATTGGAAATTACGGCGAGATCAAGCTGGAGGCAGCCTCCCTTTCCCTCACTCTTCCCTATTGATCAGAGTAGCCAAGCACCCCTTTTGATTCACTGCTACTGTTGTTGTTGCTTGATGCTTTCCCGTCACCAAAACAGCCGCAAAGGGCCTTTCTGGTCGACAAACCACCGGCGAGTCAAGGGGCATCCATCGCCACCAGTTTCCGCCTCCGTTTCCTTATGCCACTTCAATTGCTGCCGGAGACGAGGTCACTAAGACCAGGAGGATCACCCATCTCGAATGGCTTATTTCCCTCGACGAATCTGCCACCATCGGACCAAAATACCCCCCACCAAATGTTGTTCCAGCTCCGATCAACACCTCCCTCTTCCCTTTGTGTTACCTGCCAAAATCAAAAGAAAAAAGGTGACGAGTAACAGCCGGAGCCGCCCCTCGCCACCTTACTGTCGACCACAGCCACCATCGACTGCCTTCACTCTTTTTCCTGCCTCTCCCGTCGACCTTGATGCCATTTTCTTGGCTCACTACCGGCGGAGATGAAATCGAACCAAATGAGGATCTTTGGAGATCGATTCCCTCTCCCCTCCTCGCGATCTTTGAGCCACTGCCGTACCCATTCGAGCATGCTCCCATTCGCGTCGTTTCCTATCCCCCGATCAGAATGAAGAGGACGTATGTATCCCTTTTTTTTGTACATTTAATGGTTTTGCCAAAACTAGTCCTTGTGGTCATAGGCTTAAATAAAAATAAGCCATTTGACATGAATCCTTACAAAACAAGTCCCGTTTAATTATTTCATTTAAAAATGGTCCGTATGTTGTTTTAAAAGATCAAAACTTGTCCATTTTTAATTAATTTATCACTAACCAGTCCTTGCATTAGATAAATTACAAATCAAACCGATTCTCTCTTACTTTAATAAAAATAGTCTCGATGGGTTATTTCAAATTTAAGAAGATGTAAAATACGGCTTCTCATGACAAGCTTCACGAAGCGAGCCTAAATCGAGATCACGCATCGAATGTGAGTTTCTACGACCCCTCTTTTATATTTTTAATTTTGGGGGAGAATACATGGGTGTCTATTTAAAGCTCTGAAGATTTTCAAGATTTATACATTAAATAACATCATACTTTATTATTGGCTAAGATTTTATGAAAATAACAATCTAAAAGGTATAAAGCATTAATAAATTATATAAGTATTAGTAGAATGCTATAAATGATATAATTATACCTTGTTGTGATATATTAATTAATATTAAGAAAAATCACAAGATTATAAGTATTTTGATACGAAGATATAAGTTATTCGACGAATCATAAACTATAATACTCGTCGTATACACAAAAAATATTGAGAAATCATAATAAGACATTATATACATAACAAAATATGTTATTCGATATAATCATGTACAAAGTAAAGGTACATTTTCTTAAAAGACTATAAATGAAGATTTGACAAATATATAATAATTGATTGAAACTATACCAAAAATAAATTATTATGATCATACTCCCGATCACAATGTGGAAACGATTACTAGGTAGACGATATAATTTATCTTTATAATTATTATAAAAATATAAATCATTTAGCTGTGATACGAAGCTCATCACATATGATAATATAATTAATTCTCGGATTTTTTGGGATTATTACCTATTAAATTATATATCATATAAATTATGCAATTTATCGAACATCGACATAAGTGAGTATTTGGCTACGCGAACAAACATCCTCCTTATCGGCTGAAGTAAGGAACTACTCAAATTATTATCGCCACAATAGTGGAACGCTATGCTAATTTCACTATTTAACTAATTTCACTAAGCTTCGAAAATCTTAATAATCTAAGATTCGCTTTAGTGACCCTAGTGAACGATGAATTTTATGAGTTGAAGAATTATTGCCATGGATTTAGTGGATTGTGTATCCCATGTGTGTTTGTGGGAGGAATGTATCGAAAGGGGTGAAAGAGAGAGTTTTATGATGGTGTAATTTTCCTTTGTAGGGATCAAATCCTGGAATCGACACTTAGCTCTATACCCGTTAATCCAGGAGGAGTCATATACAGTAGGTCTATGTACACGGAATAGATTTATAATTAAGAACCTTGGTGTAGATCTATTTCTTATGGAAAGATTTATGTGAATGGTTATTTTTCGTCTGTGGTTGCTAGTTACAACTTCGTCTGACGAGCAACAGGCGTCAAGTGTTTCTTTCTTCGTTACTATACGACTGCTTTTAAACGTTAGTAATGATCTCGATTCCTCCATTTATATTTATATTGTGCCTGTGTGGCTTGTTTATTGTGCCTTTTTGGCTTGTGGAGGAGCGACGAATAGTGTCAGTTATAGACAAATTGATATATTGAAGATTTTTATTCGAAGATGTATAGATCTAGATTGAGTCAATTCTCCCAATTTGGGCCGAGTGTGAAAGAGTGTTTAGGTTGTTAACTACCTCTACCTACAACATAATTCTCTGTAAGCAGAGACGTTTCAAAGAATAGAATTGTAAAGAGAATGGTTAATATTTGTCGTTGAAATTATACGAGTGGTAAGAATATGCGTTTATAATTTATCAGATATTGAAAAGCATTTCGGGATGAGTTTTCCCCATTGGTTAAGTGTCGATTTCCGAATTAAGTAAGATAATGCTTAATTAATAATACGACACAGATTTACAAAGTTTATAAAATTCGAAAATTATGAGTTTTATATATAAACTATACGAACGTTCATACAAAGTTTTAAGAATAAACTTGGCTATTTTATGTTCTCACTTAAAGTGTGTTATGACTTTATGTTATATAAATTGGTTTTCAAAATCTTAATATAAAGAGCATTTCGATCATGAGAACCGTAAGAATTTGTTATAAGTTTGTTTTACTTATATATTTTACAAATGATGTATTTTTGGATTTGAGCAAATGACATTTCTAAATGAGTTTAAATATAGTTTTATGACTCAATTATTTTATACTTTCGATAGAAAAATACGTGTTTATAAAAGCTGGTCAACCAGATATTTTACAAAACATTTTTTTTGGTATAAAAAGACTTTGTCTCAAAACCTGTAGAACTCACCAACAATTTTGTTGACGTATCTTAATGCATGTATTCTCAGGTTATTTATAAGGTTGGAAGTGTTCGTACAGAAGATTCTTTGATATTTTTATCATACAGTTGTGAGCGTCATATTTTTAGGCATGTGTAGTAATTTCAGCAATAGTCTTGTCAATGAAATTTCTATTTTGGTAATAAAAGAAGATTGTATTTGTACTATTCAATGTATGTTCAATAAATGTGATTACTGGTTTACATCGCGCACCTCGGCGTTTTCGCCGTCGGCCGAGGGTGTGACAGTATATAATGTATAAACATATTTTTTTTTATGTATTTTTGGTATTTATATATTTTTAAGTTTATATATATATATATATATATATATATATATATATATATATATATACACACACACACATACATATACTAGTAGAAAGAGAGACTCTTGGAGATTTTTTAGACAAGGGATGAACATTTTTTAGAGAATGAATTTTTTCTTGTGTCTTCAACTAAAGGACAGTCTCTATTTATAATCATCTTGGAGTCTTTAAAGTCTTGAAATCATCTAGTGATATTTTTTGCCGTAAGAACCCATGGCCAATCAATAGAAATAATTACTTGTAAGTGGTTGTCCTTGAAAGTGGTTGTCATTCATCTTTTGAAACAATTGTCGTTTGTAATCAATGACCATCTTCTTTTGATAAAGCAAGCCATTATAGAGCATCTTCTAAAGTTTTTTTTGTCTTCATATCATCATTGATTATAGATTTGATAATAATTTTGATAAAAATTGTTTATACATAAATACATGAATACCTACATAGTATACATGCATTCGTATTTGAAAAACGAAAATTTGATAATAGAAGAAACGAAATATCCTACATTTAAAGTATTACATCAAATTTATGGATAATGATTTCTTATTCTTCATAAGGATCATCAAAAGGGTCTTGAGCGTCTTCAAATAAATCATTCTTTATAGATTTTGGAGAATCGTCAGAAACTGATGGAGTTTGGCGAATTTCTTGAAGTAATTTTTGAAGTTCTTTAGGAGAAGAGGTAGCAACATCTTTAATTCTTGCAATTAGATCCACATCACTTTTAGGAAGATTGTTGATAAAAGTGGCTTCAACTTCTGGTTTTTGAATATATATTTCTTGATAATGTTTAATTACTGCTTGTTCACTGGCTTGAGAAATCTTCATTTTATCCCACCATTTTGAGCGAAATTGGCGATTAAGCCAGGGAGGAGAGGAATCCTTTGCTTCTTGATAATGAAAAGTCCAAGACATTATCCATGGAACTTTAAATATCATGGTGAATTGTAACATGTATTCAAATTCTGGAATTTGTTGAATAAACAATTCTTTAAATCTAAAAGAAAATATTTAAGGAAGAAAAATTTATATCTACAAAACCATCATAATATTCAATAATATTTGAGATTTGTTTTGAAGAGTCTAATGGTTTTGGATCAATAACATTTTGTAAGTTCCAATTACATGATTGAGTTATATCAGACCATTTTAATCTTTTTGGTGTATGAACTTTGGTATGGTTAGTATTTGCTTCAAAAATAATTGTTTCATTTCTAGGACTTGATAAACGTGTTTTTGGTTCAAGTGTAGTTGTCATAGTTTTGTAACAAACACGATAAATTATTGCTAAAGGCTTTGTATCATCTTTAAATTCTAAATTTTTTGTTTCTATAGTTAAAACCAAAGTATCTAAAATATTTTTATCAAATAATCCTACAGAGAAATTTGGATAACAATTGAAATAAATAGGTCCGTTAGCAATATTTGTTTCAGCCATAGCTAAAATAGAATTTTGAAAATCTTTATGTCTATTGTCTCTTAAAATAAGGAGAACAGGGGCATCTATTCCAATTCTAAATTGAGGCTTGATAGCAATTTGGACTAAACCGACATGTAAAAATTTATATTTCGTTCTGTGCTCTAGAATATATCATGATGATAACAAATGTAAATTTTGTTGGTTTTGACCAATAGACAAAGTTTGTTCTGCCATTTTAATAGAATAACCTTGAAAATAATCAAAAGTTCCTATTCTATATATTGTATTAATATTAGTTTTAGGTATTGTCCAATTATTCAAACTTTGTTCTATGTTATTAACGGTTTCTTCAATAGAATTTATTTGATTATCATCATTATCTTGTTCATTGTTGATATTTTTACCAGTAATATATTTTTTTGGATAGTATGCCTGAAAATTTACTCATATTTAATTAATTTTGTTTTAAAATTCTATAAGAAAACTTACTTGTTTTAATAATGGTGAGCAGAGGGGAATCGTCCCGACGATGATTGTGGTCCGGCACCGCGACTTACGTCCTTATCTGCGCGCTTTACGCTAATCCAACCAATCGTTGGTCTTGTCTCTGAATCATGCTTATTAAAACTTATAAATTTCTTATAGGATACTAAACCAAAATTAAATAAATTTGAAGTAAATATATCATGCATAACCACCCCAAAAACTTTTCTTGGCTCTGATACCATTTTTTTCTAGACGAAATTATCAATTAGAGATAATTATCAATTTTGGAACTAGCAAACAAATAGTTTTGTTTTTAGATAACGTATCTGTTTGTAACGAATTTTAATACTTGCTCTTATGAACCGTCTAACATCATGAATATGATTATTGTTTAAAACTGTATAACATCATGAATATGATTATTGTTTAAAATCGTACCTTGATTAGTAGGTTTATAAGAATCTTTAAGATTTGCTCAAAGTTATTTATAGATTCTTGGATTTGCTGTATTTTTAAAAGAATATTTCTATTAGGAACTCAATTCATCAAGATTTTGTTAGACATAATTAAATGATTTAAGCATGAATTTGATTAATTTGATTATTAAAAACGAGTACAATTTTAACAAAAATTTCAAATCTTGTAGAATTAATAGTTAGAATAACTCGAAATGAAATTATCATAGAGAAATAAAAACAACACAACGATAAAATATTTTAGATAATACCTTCTTGAATTAGGCTTGAATTACAATCAATACATACTTCTGGAGAAAGAATTATTTGAAAATCTAAAGACTTTGAACATCTACTAGTAAAAAGAGAGACTCTTGGAGATTTTTTAGACATGGGATGAACATTTTTTAGAGAATGAATTTTTTCTTGTGTCTTCAACTAAAGGACAGTCTCTATTTATAATCATCTTGGAGTCTTTAAAGTCTTGAAATCATCTAGTGATATTTTTTGCCGTAAGAACCCATGGCCAATCAATAGAAATAATTACTTGTAAGTGGTTGTCCTTGAAAGTGGTTGTCATTCATCTTTTGAAACAATTGTCGTTTGTAATCAATGACCATCTTCTTTTGATAAAGCAAGCCATTATAGAGCATCTTCTAAAGTTTTTTTTGTCTTCATATCATCATTGATTATAGATTTGATAATAATTTTGATAAAAATTGTTTATACATAAATACATGAATACCTACATAGTATACATGCATTCGTATTTGAAAAACGAAAATTTGATAATAGAAGAAACGAAATATCCTACATTTAAAGTATTACATCAAATTTATGGATAATGATTTCTTATTCTTCATAAGGATCATCAAAAGGGTCTTGAGCGTCTTCAAATAAATCATTCTTTATAGATTTTGGAGAATCGTCAGAAACTGATGGAGTTTGGCGAATTTCTTGAAGTAATTTTTGAAGTTCTTCAGGGGAAGAGGTAGCAGCATCTTTAATTCTTGCAATTAGATCCACATCACTTTTAGGAAGATTGTTGATAAAAGTGGCTTCAACTTCTGGTTTTTGAATATATATTTCTTGATAATGTTTAATTACTGCTTGTTCACTGGCTTGAGAAATCTTCATTTTATCCCACCATTTTGAGCGAAATTGGCGATTAAGCCAGGGAGGAGAGGAATCCTTTGCTTCTTGATAATGAAAAGTCCAAGACATTATCCATGGAACTTTAAATATCATGGTGAATTGTAACATGTATTCAAATTCTGGAATTTGTTGAATAAACAATTCTTTAAATCTAAAAGAAAATATTTAAGGAAGAAAAATTTATATCTACAAAACCATCATAATATTCAATAATATTTGAGATTTGTTTTGAAGAGTCTAATGGTTTTGGATCAATAACATTTTGTAAGTTCCAATTACATGATTGAGTTATATCAGACCATTTTAATCTTTTTGGTGTATGAACTTTGGTATGGTTAGTATTTGCTTCAAAAATAATTGTTTCATTTCTAGGACTTGATAAACGTGTTTTTGGTTCAAGTGTAGTTGTCATAGTTTTGTAACAAACACGATAAATTATTGCTAAAGGCTTTGTATCATCTTTAAATTCTAAATTTTTTGATTCTATAGTTAAAACCAAAGTATCTAAAATATTTTTATCAAATAATCCTACAGAGAAATTTGGATAACAATTGAAATAAATAGGTCCGTTAGCAATATTTGTTTCAGCCATAGCTAAAATAGAATTTTGAAAATCTTTATGTCTCTTGTCTCTTAAAATAAGGAGAACAGGGGCATCTATTCCAATTCTAAATTGAGGCTTGATAGCAATTTGGACTAAACCGACATGTAAAAATTTATATTTCGTTCTCTGCTCTAGAATATATCGTGATGATAACAAATGTAAATTTTGTTGGTTTTGATCAATAGACAAAGTTTGTTCTGCCATTTTAATAGAATAACCTTGAAAATAATCAAAAGTTCCTATTCTATATATTGTATTAATATTAGTTTTAGGTATTGTCCAATTATTCAAACTTTGTTCTATGTTATTAACGGTTTCTTCAATAGAATTTATTTGATTATCATCATTATCTTGTTCATTGTTGATATTTTTACCAGTAATATATTTTTTTGGATAGTATGCCTGAAAATTTACTCATATTTAATTAATTTTGTTTTAAAATTCTATAAGAAAACTTACTTGTTTTAATAATGGTGAGCAGAGGGGAATCGTCCCGACGATGATTGTGGTCCGGCACCGCGACTTACGTCCTTATCTGCGCGCTTTACGCTAATCCAACCAATCGTTGGTCTTGTCTCTGAATCATGCTTATTAAAACTTATAAATTTCTTATAGGATACTAAACCAAAATTAAATAAATTTGAAGTAAATATATCATGCATAACCACCCCAAAAACTTTTCTTGGCTCTGATACCATTTTTTTCTAGACGAAATTATCAATTAGAGATAATTATCAATTTTGGAACTAGCAAACAAATAGTTTTGTTTTTAGATAACGTATCTGTTTGTAACGAATTTTAATACTTGCTCTTATGAACCGTCTAACATCATGAATATGATTATTGTTTAAAACTGTATAACATCATGAATATGATTATTGTTTAAAATCGTACCTTGATTAGTAGGTTTATAAGAATCTTTAAGATTTGCTCAAAGTTATTTATAGATTCTTGGATTTGCTGTATTTTTAAAAGAATATTTCTATTAGGAACTCAATTCATCAAGATTTTGTTAGACATAATTAAATGATTTAAGCATGAATTTGATTAATTTGATTATTAAAAACGAGTACAATTTTAACAAAAATTTCAAATCTTGTAGAAATAATAGTTAGAATAACTCGAAATGAAATTATCATAGAGAAATAAAAACAACACAACGGTAAAATATTTTAGATAATACCTTCTTGAATTAGGCTTGAATTACAATCAATACATACTTCTGGAGAAAGAATTATTTGAAAATCTAAAGACTTTGAACATCTACTAGTAAAAAGAGAGACTCTTGGAGATTTTTTAGACATGGGATGAACATTTTTTAGAGAATGAATTTTTTCTTGTGTCTTCAACTAAAGGACAGTCTCTATTTATAATCATCTTGGAGTCTTTAAAGTCTTGAAATCATCTAGTGATATTTTTTGCCGTAAGAACCCATGGCCAATCAATAGAAATAATTACTTGTAAGTGGTTGTCCTTGAAAGTGGTTGTCATTCATCTTTTGAAACAATTGTCGTTTGTAATCAATGACCATCTTCTTTTGATAAAGCAAGCCATTATAGAGCATCTTCTAAAGTTTTTTTGTCTTCATATCATCATTGATTATAGATTTGATAATAATTTTGATAAAAATTGTTTATACATAAATACATGAATACCTACATAGTATACATGCATTCGTATTTGAAAAACGAAAATTTGATAATAGAAGAAACGAAACATCCTACATTTAAAGTATTACATCAAATTTATGGATAATGATTTCTTATTCTTCATAAGGATCATCAAAAGGGTCTTGAGCGTCTTCAAATAAATCATTCTTTATAGATTTTGGAGAATCGTCAGAAACTGATGGAGTTTGGCGAATTTCTTGAAGTAATTTTTGAAGTTCTTCAGGGGAAGAGGTAGCAGCATCTTTAATTCTTGCAATTAGATCCACATCACTTTTAGGAAGATTGTTGATAAAAGTGGCTTCAACTTCTGGTTTTTGAATATATATTTCTTGATAATGTTTAATTACTGCTTGTTCACTGGCTTGAGAAATCTTCATTTTATCCCACCATTTTGAGCGAAATTGGCGATTAAGCCAGGGAGGAGAGGAATCCTTTGCTTCTTGATAATGAAAAGTCCAAGACATTATCCATGGAACTTTAAATATCATGGTGAATTGTAACATGTATTCAAATTCTGGAATTTGTTGAATAAACAATTCTTTAAATCTAAAAGAAAATATTTAAGGAAGAAAAATTTATATCTACAAAACCATCATAATATTCAATAATATTTGAGATTTGTTTTGAAGAGTCTAATGGTTTTGGATCAATAACATTTTGTAAGTTCCAATTACATGATTGAGTTATATCAGACCATTTTAATCTATTTGGTGTATGAACTTTGGTATGGTTAGTATTTGCTTCAAAAATAATTGTTTCATTTCTAGGACTTGATAAACGTGTTTTTGGTTCAAGTGTAGTTGTCATAGTTTTGTAACAAACACGATAAATTATTGCTAAAGGCTTTGTATCATCTTTAAATTCTAAATTTTTTGATTCTATAGTTAAAACCAAAGTATCTAAAATATTTTTATCAAATAATCCTACAGAGAAATTTGGATAACAATTGAAATAAATAGGTCCGTTAGCAATATTTGTTTCAGCCATAGCTAAAATAGAATTTTGAAAATCTTTATGTCTCTTGTCTCTTAAAATAAGGAGAACAGGGGCATCTATTCCAATTCTAAATTGAGGCTTGATAGCAATTTGGACTAAACCGACATGTAAAAATTTATATTTCGTTCTCTGCTCTAGAATATATCGTGATGATAACAAATGTAAATTTTGTTGGTTTTGATCAATAGACAAAGTTTGTTCTGCCATTTTAATAGAATAACCTTGAAAATAATCAAAAGTTCCTATTCTATATATTGTATTAATATTAGTTTTAGGTATTGTCCAATTATTCAAACTTTGTTCTATGTTATTAACGGTTTCTTCAATAGAATTTATTTGATTATCATCATTATCTTGTTCATTGTTGATATTTTTACCAGTAATATATTTTTTTGGATAGTATGCCTGAAAATTTACTCATATTTAATTAATTTTGTTTTAAAATTCTATAAGAAAACTTACTTGTTTTAATAATGGTGAGCAGAGGGGAATCGTCCCGACGATGATTGTGGTCCGGCACCGCGACTTACGTCCTTATCTGCGCGCTTTACGCTAATCCAACCAATCGTTGGTCTTGTCTCTGAATCATGCTTATTAAAACTTATAAATTTCTTATAGGATACTAAACCAAAATTAAATAAATTTGAAGTAAATATCATGCATAACCACCCCAAAAACTTTTCTTGGCTCTGATACCATTTTTTTCTAGACGAAATTATCAATTAGAGATAATTATCAATTTTGGAACTAGCAAACAAATAGTTTTATTTTTAGATAACGTATCTGTTTGTAACGAATTTTAATACTTGCTCTTATGAACCGTCTAACATCATGAATATGATTATTGTTTAAAACTGTATAACATCATGAATATGATTATTGTTTAAAATCGTACCTTGATTAGTAGGTTTATAAGAATCTTTAAGATTTGCTCAAAGTTATTTATAGATTCTTGGATTTGCTGTATTTTTAAAAGAATATTTCTATTAGGAACTCAATTCATCAAGATTTTGTTAGACATAATTAAATGATTTAAGCATGAATTTGATTAATTTGATTATTAAAAACGAGTACAATTTTAACAAAAATTTCAAATCTTGTAGAATTAATAGTTAGAATAACTCGAAATGAAATTATCATAGAGAAATAAAAACAACACAACGATAAAATATTTTAGATAATACCTTCTTGAATTAGGCTTGAATTACAATCAATACATACTTCTGGAGAAAGAATTATTTGAAAATCTAAAGACTTTGAACATCTACTAGTAAAAAGAGAGACTCTTGGAGATTTTTTAGACATGGGATGAACATTTTTTAGAGAATGAATTTTTTCTTGTGTCTTCAACTAAAGGACAGTCTCTATTTATAATCATCTTGGAGTCTTTAAAGTCTTGAAATCATCTAGTGATATTTTTTGCCGTAAGAACCCATGGCCAATCAATAGAAATAATTACTTGTAAGTGGTTGTCCTTGAAAGTGGTTGTCATTCATCTTTTGAAACAATTGTCGTTTGTAATCAATGACCATCTTCTTTTGATAAAGCAAGCCATTATAGAGCATCTTCTAAAGTTTTTTTGTCTTCATATCATCATTGATTATAGATTTGATAATAATTTTGATAAAAATTGTTTATACATAAATACATGAATACCTACATAGTATACATGCATTCGTATTTGAAAAACGAAAATTTGATAATAGAAGAAACGAAATATCCTACATTTAAAGTATTACATCAAATTTATGGATAATGATTTCTTATTCTTCATAAGGATCATCAAAAGGGTCTTGAGCGTCTTCAAATAAATCATTCTTTATAGATTTTGGAGAATCGTCAAAAACTGATGGAGTTTGGCGAATTTCTTGAAGTAATTTTTGAAGTTCTTCAGGGGAAGAGGTAGCAGCATCTTTAATTCTTGCAATTAGATCCACATCACTTTTAGGAAGATTGTTGATATAAGTGGCTTCAACTTCTGGTTTTTGAATATATATTTCTTGATAATGTTTAATTACTGCTTGTTCACTGGCTTGAGAAATCTTCATTTTATCCCACCATTTTAAGCGAAATTGGCGATTAAGCCAGGGAGGAGAGGAATCCTTTGCTTCTTGATAATGAAAAGTCCAAGACATTATCCATGGAACTTTAAATATCATGGTGAATTGTAACATGTATTCAAATTCTGGAATTTGTTGAATAAACAATTCTTTAAATCTAAAAGAAAATATTTAAGGAAGAAAAATTTATATCTACAAAACCATCATAATATTCAATAATATTTGAGATTTGTTTTGAAGAGTCTAATGGTTTTGGATCAATAACATTTTGTAAGTTCCAATTACATGATTGAGTTATATCAGACCATTTTAATCTTTTTGGTGTATGAACTTTGGTATGGTTAGTATTTGCTTCAAAAATAATTGTTTCATTTCTAGGACTTGATAAACGTGTTTTTGGTTCAAGTGTAGTTGTCATAGTTTTGTAACAAACACGATAAATTATTGCTAAAGGCTTTGTATCATCTTTAAATTCTAAATTTTTTGATTCTATAGTTAAAACCAAAGTATCTAAAATATTTTTATCAAATAATCCTACAGAGAAATTTGGATAACAATTGAAATAAATAGGTCCGTTAGCAATATTTGTTTCAGCCATAGCTAAAATAGAATTTTGAAAATCTTTATGTCTCTTGTCTCTTAAAATAAGGAGAACAGGGGCATCTATTCCAATTCTAAATTGAGGCTTGATAGCAATTTGGACTAAACCGACATGTAAAAATTTATATTTCGTTCTCTGCTCTAGAATATATCGTGATGATAACAAATGTAAATTTTGTTGGTTTTGACCAATAGATAAAGTTTGTTCTGCCATTTTAATAGAATAACCTTGAAAATAATCAAAAGTTCCTATTCTATATATTGTATTAATATTAGTTTTAGGTATTGTCCAATTATTCAAACTTTGTTCTATGTTATTAACGGTTTCTTCAATAGAATTTATTTGATTATCATCATTATCTTGTTCATTGTTGATATTTTTACCAGTAATATATTTTTTTGGATAGTATGCCTGAAAATTTACTCATATTTAATTAATTTTGTTTTAAAATTCTATAAGAAAACTTACTTGTTTTAATAATGGTGAGCAGAGGGGAATCGTCCCGACGATGATTGTGGTCCGGCACCGCGACTTACGTCCTTATCTGCGCGCTTTACGCTAATCCAACCAATCGCTGGTCTTGTCTCTGAATCATGCTTATTAAAACTTATAAATTTCTTATAGGATACTAAACCAAAATTAAATAAATTTGAAGTAAATATATCATGCATAACCACCCCAACAACTTTTCTTGGCTCTGATACCATTTTTTTCTAGACGAAATTATCAATTAGAGATAATTATCAATTTTGGAACTAGCAAACAAATAGTTTTGTTTTTAGATAACGTATCTGTTTGTAACGAATTTTAATACTTGCTCTTATGAACCGTCTAACATCATGAATATGATTATTGTTTAAAACTGTATAACATCATGAATATGATTATTGTTTAAAATCGTACCTTGATTAGTAGGTTTATAAGAATCTTTAAGATTTGCTCAAAGTTATTTATAGATTCTTGGATTTGCTGTATTTTTAAAAGAATATTTCTATTAGGAACTCAATTCATCAAGATTTTGTTAGACATAATTAAATGATTTAAGCATGAATTTGATTAATTTGATTATTAAAAACGAGTACAATTTTAACAAAAATTTCAAATCTTGTAGAATTAATAGTTAGAATAACTCGAAATGAAATTATCATAGAGAAATAAAAACAACATAACGGTAAAATATTTTAGATAATACCTTCTTGAATTAGGCTTGAATTACAATCAATACATACTTCTGGAGAAAGAATTATTTGAAAATCTAAAGACTTTGAACATCTACTAGTAAAAAGAGAGACTCTTGGAGATTTTTTAGACATGGGATGAACATTTTTTAGAGAATGAATTTTTTCTTGTGTCTTCAACTAAAGGACAGTCTCTATTTATAATCATCTTGGAGTCTTTAAAGTCTTGAAATCATCTAGTGATATTTTTTGCCGTAAGAACCCATGGCCAATCAATAGAAATAATTACTTGTAAGTGGTTGTCCTTGAAAGTGGTTGTCATTCATCTTTTGAAACAATTGTCGTTTGTAATCAATGACCATCTTCTTTTGATAAAGCAAGCCATTATAGAGCATCTTCTAAAGTTTTTTTGTCTTCATATCATCATTGATTATAGATTTGATAATAATTTTGATAAAAATTGTTTATACATAAATACATGAATACCTACATAGTATACATGCATTCGTATTTGAAAAACGAAAATTTGATAATAGAAGAAACGAAATATCCTACATTTAAAGTATTACATCAAATTTATGGATAATGATTTCTTATTCTTCATAAGGATCATCAAAAGGGTCTTGAGCGTCTTCAAATAAATCATTCTTTATAGATTTTGGAGAATCGTCAGAAACTGATGGAGTTTGGCGAATTTCTTGAAGTAATTTTTGAAGTTCTTCAGGGGAAGAGGTAGCAGCATCTTTACTTCTTGCAATTAGATCCACATCACTTTTAGGAAGATTGTTGATAAAAGTGGCTTCAACTTCTGGTTTTTGAATATATATTTCTTGATAATGTTTAATTACTGCTTGTTCACTGGCTTGAGAAATCTTCATTTTATCCCACCATTTTGAGCGAAATTGGCGATTAAGCCAGGGGGGAGAGGAATCCTTTGCTTCTTGATAATGAAAAGTCCAAGACATTATCCATGGAACTTTAAATATCATGGTGAATTGTAACATGTATTCAAATTCTGGAATTTGTTGAATAAACAATTCTTTAAATCTAAAAGAAAATATTTAAGGAAGAAAAATTTATATCTACAAAACCATCATAATATTCAATAATATTTGAGATTTGTTTTGAAGAGTCTAATGGTTTTGGATCAATAACATTTTGTAAGTTCCAATTACATGATTGAGTTATATCAGACCATTTTAATCTTTTTGGTGTATGAACTTTGGTATGGTTAGTATTTGCTTCAAAAATAATTGTTTCATTTCTAGGACTTGATAAACGTGTTTTTGGTTCAAGTGTAGTTGTCATAGTTTTGTAACAAACACGATAAATTATTGCTAAAGGCTTTGTATCATCTTTAAATTCTAAATTTTTTGTTTCTATAGTTAAAACCAAAGTATCTAAAATATTTTTATCAAATAATCCTACAGAGAAATTTGGATAACAATTGAAATAAATAGGTCCGTTAGCAATATTTGTTTCAGCCATAGCTAAAATAGAATTTTGAAAATCTTTATGTCTCTTGTCTCTTAAAATAAGGAGAACAGGGGCATCTATTCCAATTCTAAATTGAGGCTTGATAGCAATTTGGACTAAACCGGCATGTAAAAATTTATATTTCGTTCTCTGCTCTAGAATATATCGTGATGATAACAAATGTAAATTTTGTTGGTTTTGACCAATACACAAAGTTTGTTCTGCCATTTTAATAGAATAACCTTGAAAATAATCAAAAGTTCCTATTCTATATATTGTATTAATATTAGTTTTAGGTATTGTCCAATTATTCAAACTTTGTTCTATGTTATTAACAGTTTCTTCAATAGAATTTATTTGATTATCATCATTATCTTGTTCATTGTTGATATTTTTACCAGTAATATATTTTTTTGGATAGTATGCCTGAAAATTTACTCATTTTTAATTAATTTTGTTCTAAATTCTATAAGAAAACTTACTTGTTTTAATAATGGTGAGCAGAGGGGAATCGTCCCGACGATGATTGTGGTCCGGCACCGCGACTTACGTCCTTATCTGCGCGCTTTACGCTAATCCAACCAATCGTTGGTCTCGTCTCTGAATCATGCTTATTAAAACTTATAAATTTCTTATAGGATACTAAACCAAAATTAAATAAATTTGAAGTAAATATATCATGCATAACCACCCCAAAAACTTTTCTTGGCTCTGATACCATTTTTTTCTAGACGAAATTATCAATTAGAGATAATTATCAATTTTGGAACTAGCAAACAAATAGTTATGTTTTTAGATAACGTATCTGTTTGTAACGAATTTTAATACTTGCTCTTATGAACCGTCTAACATCATGAATATGATTATTGTTTAAAACTGTATAACATCATGAATATGATTATTGTTTAAAATCGTACCTTGATTAGTAGGTTTATAAGAATCTTTAAGATTTGCTCAAAGTTATTTATAGATTCTTGGATTTGCTGTATTTTTAAAAGAATATTTCTATTAGGAACTCAATTCATCAAGATTTTGTTAGACATAATTAAATGATTTAAGCATGAATTTGATTAATTTGATTATTAAAAACGAGTACAATTTTAACAAAAATTTCAAATCTTGTAGAATTAATAGTTAGAATAACTCGAAATGAAATTATCATAGAGAAATAAAAACAACACAACGATAAAATATTTTAGATAATACCTTCTTGAATTAGGCTTGAATTACAATCAATACATACTTCTGGAGAAAGAATTATTTGAAAATCTAAAGACTTTGAACATCTACTAGTAAAAAGAGAGACTCTTGGAGATTTTTTAGACATGGGATGAACATTTTTTAGAGAATGAATTTTTTCTTGTGTCTTCAACTAAAGGACAGTCTCTATTTATAATCATCTTGGAGTCTTTAAAGTCTTGAAATCATCTAGTGATATTTTTTGCCGTAAGAACCCATGGCCAATCAATAGAAATAATTACTTGTAAGTGGTTGTCCTTGAAAGTGGTTGTCATTCATCTTTTGAAACAATTGTCGTTTGTAATCAATGACCATCTTCTTTTGATAAAGCAAGCCATTATAGAGCATCTTCTAAAGTTTTTTTGTCTTCATATCATCATTGATTATAGATTTGATAATAATTTTGATAAAAATTGTTTATACATAAATACATGAATACCTACATAGTATACATGCATTCGTATTTGAAAAACGAAAATTTGATAATAGAAGAAACGAAATATCCTACATTTAAAGTATTACATCAAATTTATGGATAATGATTTCTTATTCTTCATAAGGATCATCAAAAGGGTCTTGAGCGTCTTCAAATAAATCATTCTTTATAGATTTTGGAGAATCGTTAGAAACTGATGGAGTTTGGCGAATTTCTTGAAGTAATTTTTGAAGTTCTTCAGGGGAAGAGGTAGCAGCATCTTTAATTCTTGCAATTAGATCCACATCACTTTTAGGAAGATTGTTGATAAAAGTGGCTTCAACTTCTGGTTTTTGAATATATATTTCTTGATAATGTTTAATTACTGCTTGTTCACTGGCTTGAGAAATCTTCATTTTATCCCACCATTTTGAGCGAAATTGGCGATTAAGCCAGGGAGGAGAGGAATCCTTTGCTTCTTGATAATGAAAAGTCCAAGACATTATCCATGGAACTTTAAATATCATGGTGAATTGTAACATGTATTCAAATTCTGGAATTTGTTGAATAAACAATTCTTTAAATCTAAAAGAAAATATTTAAGGAAGAAAAATTTATATCTACAAAACCATCATAATATTCAATAATATTTGAGATTTGTTTTGAAGAGTCTAATGGTTTTGGATCAATAACATTTTGTAAGTTCCAATTACATGATTGAGTTATATCAGACCATTTTAATCTTTTTGGTGTATGAACTTTGGTATGGTTAGTATTTGCTTCAAAAATAATTGTTTCATTTCTAGGACTTGATAAACGTGTTTTTGGTTCAAGTGTAGTTGTCATAGTTTTGTAACAAACACGATAAATTATTGCTAAAGGCTTTGTATCATCTTTAAATTCTAAATTTTTTGTTTCTATAGTTAAAACCAAAGTATCTAAAATATTTTTATCAAATAATCCTACAGAGAAATTTGGATAACAATTGAAATAAATAGGTCCGTTAGCAATATTTGTTTCAGCCATAGCTAAAATAGAATTTTGAAAATCTTTATGTCTATTGTCTCTTAAAATAAGGAGAACAGGGGCATCTATTCCAATTCTAAATTGAGGCTTGATAGCAATTTGGACTAAACCGACATGTAAAAATTTATATTTCGTTCTCTGCTCTAGAATATATCGTGATGATAACAAATGTAAATTTTTGTTGGTTTTGACCAATAGACAAAGTTTGTTCTGCCGTTTTAATAGAATAACCTTGAAAATAATCAAAAGTTCCTATTCTATATATTGTATTAATATTAGTTTTAGGTATTGTCTAATTATTCAAACTTTGTTCTATGTTATTAACGGTTTCTTCAATAGAATTTATTTGATTATCATCATTATCTTGTTCATTGTTGATATTTTTACCAGTAATATATTTTTTTGGATAGTATGCCTGAAAATTTACTCATATTTAATTAATTTTGTTTTAAAATTCTATAAGAAAACTTACTTGTTTTAATAATGGTGAGCAGAGGGGAATCGTCCCGACGATGATTGTGGTCCGGCACCGCGACTTACGTCCTTATCTGCGCGCTTTACGCTAATCCAACCAATCGCTGGTCTTGTCTCTGAATCATGCTTATTAAAACTTATAAATTTCTTATAGGATACTAAACCAAAATTAAATAAATTTGAAGTAAATATATCATGCATAACCACCCCAAAAACTTTTCTTGGCTCTGATACCATTTTTTTCTAGACGAAATTATCAATTAGAGATAATTATCAATTTTGGAACTAGCAAACAAATAGTTTTGTTTTTAGATAACGTATCTGTTTGTTACGAATTTTAATACTTGCTCTTATGAACCGTCTAACATCATGAATATGATTATTGTTTAAAACTGTATAACATCATGAATATGATTATTGTTTAAAATCGTACCTTGATTAGTAGGTTTATAAGAATCTTTAAGATTTGCTCAAAGTTATTTATAGATTCTTGGATTTGCTGTATTTTTAAAAGAATATTTCTATTAGGAACTCAATTCATCAAGATATTGTTAGACATAATTAAATGATTTAAGCATGAATTTGATTAATTTGATTATTAAAAACGAGTACAATTTTAACAAAAATTTCAAATCTTGTAGAATTAATAGTTAGAATAACTCGAAATGAAATTATCATAGAGAAATAAAAACAACACAACGATAAAATATTTTAGATAATACCTTCTTGAATTAGGCTTGAATTACAATCAATACATACTTCTGGAGAAAGAATTATTTGAAAATCTAAAGACTTTGAACATCTACTAGTAAAAAGAGAGACTCTTGGAGATTTTTTAGACATGGGATGAACATTTTTTAGAGAATGAATTTTTTCTTGTGTCTTCAACTAAAGGACAGTCTCTATTTATAATCATCTTGGAGTCTTTAAAGTCTTGAAATCATCTAGTGATATTTTTTGCCGTAAGAACCCATGGCCAATCAATAGAAATAATTACTTGTAAGTGGTTGTCCTTGAAAGTGGTTGTCATTCATCTTTTGAAACAATTGTCGTTTGTAATCAATGACCATCTTCTTTTGATAAAGCAAGCCATTATAGAGCATCTTCTAAAGTTTTTTTTGTCTTCATATCATCATTGATTATAGATTTGATAATAATTTTGATAAAAATTGTTTATACATAAATACATGAATACCTACATAGTATACATGCATTCGTATTTGAAAAATGAAAATTTGATAATAGAAGAAACGAAATATCCTACATTTAAAGTATTACATCAAATTTATGGATAATGATTTCTTATTCTTCATAAGGATCATCAAAAGGGTCTTGAGCGTCTTCAAATAAATCATTCTTTATAGATTTTGGAGAATCGTCAGAAACTGATGGAGTTTGGCGAATTTCTTGAAGTAATTTTTGAAGTTCTTCAGGGGAAGAGGTAGCAGCATCTTTAATTCTTGCAATTAGATCCACATCACTTTTAGGAAGATTGTTGATAAAAGTGGCTTCAACTTCTGGTTTTTGAATATATATTTCTTGATAATGTTTAATTACTGCTTGTTCACTGGCTTGAGAAATCTTCATTTTATCCCACCATTTTGAGCGAAATTGGCGATTAAGCCAGGGAGGAGAGGAATCCTTTGCTTCTTGATAATGAAAAGTCCAAGACATTATCCATGGAACTTTAAATATGATGGTGAATTGTAACATGTATTCAAATTCTGGAATTTGTTGAATAAACAATTCTTTAAATCTAAAAGAAAATATTTAAGGAAGAAAAATTTATATCTACAAAACCATCATAATATTCAATAATATTTGAGATTTGTTTTGAAGAGTCTAATGGTTTTGGATCAATAACATTTTGTAAGTTCCAATTACATGATTGAGTTATATCAGACCATTTTAATCTTTTTGGTGTATGAACTTTGGTATGGTTAGTATTTGCTTCAAAAATAATTGTTTCATTTCTAGGACTTGATAAACGTGTTTTTGGTTCAAGTGTAGTTGTCATAGTTTTGTAACAAACACGATAAATTATTGCTAAAGGCTTTGTATCATCTTTAAATTCTAAATTTTTTGTTTCTATAGTTAAAACCAAAGTATCTAAAATATTTTTATCAAATAATCCTACAGAGAAATTTGGATAACAATTGAAATAAATAGGTCCGTTAGCAATATTTGTTTCAGCCATAGCTAAAATAGAATTTTGAAAATCTTTATGTCTCTTGTCTCTTAAAATAAGGAGAACAGGGGCATCTATTCCAATTCTAAATTGAGGCTTCATAGCAATTTGGACTAAACCGACATGTAAAAATTTATATTTCGTTCTCTGCTCTAGAATATATCGTGATGATAACAAATGTAAATTTTGTTGGTTTTGACCAATAGACAAAGTTTGTTCTGCCATTTTAATAGAATAACCTTGAAAATAATCAAAAGTTCCTATTCTATATATTGTATTAATATTAGTTTTAGGTATTGTCCAATTATTCAAACTTTGTTCTATGTTATTAACGGTTTCTTCAATAGAATTTATTTGATTATCATCATTATCTTGTTCATTGTTGATATTTTTACCAGTAATATATTTTTTTGGATAGTATGCCTGAAAATTTACTCATATTTAATTAATTTTGTTTTAAAATTCTATAAGAAAACTTACTTGTTTTAATAATGGTGAGCAGAGGGGAATCGTCCCGACGATGATTGTGGTCCGGCACCGCGACTTACGTCCTTATCTGCGCGCTTTACGCTAATCCAACCAATCGCTGGTCTTGTCTCTGAATCATGCTTATTAAAACTTATAAATTTCTTATAGCATACTAAACCAAAATTAAATAAATTTGAAGTAAATATATCATGCATAACCACCCCAAAAACTTTTCTTGGCTCTGATACCATTTTTTTCTAGACGAAATTATCAATTAGAGATAATTATCAATTTTGGAACTAGCAAACAAATAGTTTTGTTTTTAGATAACGTATCTGTTTGTAACGAATTTTAATACTTGCTCTTATGAACCGTCTAACATCATGAATATGATTATTGTTTAAAACTGTATAACATCATGAATATGATTATTGTTTAAAATCGTACCTTGATTAGTAGGTTTATAAGAATCTTTAAGATTTGCTCAAAGTTATTTATAGATTCTTGGATTTGCTGTATTTTTAAAAGAATATTTCTATTAGGAACTCAATTCATCAAGATTTTGTTAGACATAATTAAATGATTTAAGCATGAATTTGATTAATTTGATAATTAAAAACGAGTACAATTTTAACAAAAATTTCAAATCTTGTAGAATTAATAGTTAGAATAACTCGAAATGAAATTATCATAGAGAAATAAAAACAACACAACGATAAAATATTTTAGATAATACCTTCTTGAATTAGGCTTGAATTACAATCAATACATACTTCTGGAGAAAGAATTATTTGAAAATCTAAAGACTTTGAGCATCTACTAGTAAAAAGAGAGACTCTTAGAGATTTTTTAGACATGGGATGAACATTTTTTAGAGAATGAATTTTTTCTTGTGTCTTCAACTAAAGGACATTCTCTATTTATAATCATCTTGGAGTCTTTAAAGTCTTGAAATCATCTAGTGATATTTTTTGCCGTAAGAACCCATGGCCAATCAATAGAAATAATTACTTGTAAGTGGTTGTCCTTGAAAGTGGTTGTCATTCATCTTTTGAAACAATTGTCGTTTGTAATCAATGACCATCTTCTTTTGATAAAGCAAGCCATTATAGAGCATCTTCTAAAGTTTTTTTGTCTTCATATCATCATTGATTATAGATTTGATAATAATTTTGATAAAAATTGTTTATACATAAATACATGAATACCTACATAGTATACATGCATTCGTATTTGAAAAACGAAAATTTGATAATAGAAGAAACGAAATATCCTACATTTAAAGTATTACATCAAATTTATGGATAATGATTTCTTATTCTTCATAAGGATCATCAAAAGGGTCTTGAGCGTCTTCAAATAAATCATTCTTTATAGATTTTGGAGAATCGTCAGAAACTGATGGAGTTTGGCGAATTTCTTGAAGTAATTTTTGAAGTTCTTCAGGGGAAGAGGTAGCAGCATCTTTAATTCTTGCAATTAGATCCACATCACTTTTAGGAAGATTGTTGATAAAAGTGGCTTCAACTTCTGGTTTTTGAATATATATTTCTTGATAATGTTTAATTACTGCTTGTTCACTGGCTTGAGAAATCTTCATTTTATCCCACCATTTTGAGCGAAATTGGCGATTAAGCCAGGGAGGAGAGGAATCCTTTGCTTCTTGATAATGAAAAGTCCAAGACATTATCCATGGAACTTTAAATATGATGGTGAATTGTAACATGTATTCAAATTCTGGAATTTGTTGAATAAACAATTCTTTAAATCTAAAAGAAAATATTTAAGGAAGAAAAATTTATATCTACAAAACCATCATAATATTCAATAATATTTGAGATTTGTTTTGAAGAGTCTAATGGTTTTGGATCAATAACATTTTGTAAGTTCCAATTACATGATTGAGTTATATCAGACCATTTTAATCTTTTTGGTGTATGAACTTTGGTATGGTTAGTATTTGCTTCAAAAATAATTGTTTCATTTCTAGGACTTGATAAACGTGTTTTTGGTTCAAGTGTAGTTGTCATAGTTTTGTAACAAACACGATAAATTATTGCTAAAGGCTTTGTATCATCTTTAAATTCTAAATTTTTTGTTTCTATAGTTAAAACCAAAGTATCTAAAATATTTTTATCAAATAATCCTACAGAGAAATTTGGATAACAATTGAAATAAATAGGTCCGTTAGCAATATTTGTTTCAGCCATAGCTAAAATAGAATTTTGAAAATCTTTATGTCTCTTGTCTCTTAAAATAAGGAGAACAGGGGCATCTATTCCAATTCTAAATTGAGGCTTGATAGCAATTTGGACTAAACCGACATGTAAAAATTTATATTTCGTTCTCTGCTCTAGAATATATCGTGATGATAACAAATGTAAATTTTGTTGGTTTTGACCAATAGACAAAGTTTGTTCTGCCATTTTAATAGAATAACCTTGAAAATAATCAAAAGTTCCTATTCTATATATTGTATTAATATTAGTTTTAGGTATTGTCTAATTATTCAAACTTTGTTCTATGTTATTAACGGTTTCTTCAATAGAATTTATTTGATTATCATCATTATCTTGTTCATTGTTGATATTTTTACCAGTAATATATTTTTTTGGATAGTATGCCTGAAAATTTACTCATATTTAATTAATTTTGTTTTAAAATTCTATAAGAAAACTTACTTGTTTTAATAATGGTGAGCAGAGGGGAATCGTCCCGACGATGATTGTGGTCCGGCACCGCGACTTACGTCCTTATCTGCGCGCTTTACGCTAATCCAACCAATCGCTGGTCTTGTCTCTGAATCATGCTTATTAAAACTTATAAATTTCTTATAGCATACTAAACCAAAATTAAATAAATTTGAAGTAAATATATCATGCATAACCACCCCAAAAACTTTTCTTGGCTCTGATACCATTTTTTTCTAGACGAAATTATCAATTAGAGATAATTATCAATTTTGGAACTAGCAAACAAATAGTTTTGTTTTTAGATAACGTATCTGTTAGTAACGAATTTTAATACTTGCTCTTATGAACCGTCTAACATCATGAATATGATTATTGTTTAAAACTGTATAACATCATGAATATGATTATTGTTTAAAATCGTACCTTGATTAGTAGGTTTATAAGAATCTTTAAGATTTGCTCAAAGTTATTTATAGATTCTTGGATTTGCTGTATTTTTAAAAGAATATTTCTATTAGGAACTCAATTCATCAAGATTTTGTTAGACATAATTAAATGATTTAAGCATGAATTTGATTAATTTGATTATTAAAAACGAGTACAATTTTAACAAAAATTTCAAATCTTGTAGAATTAATAGTTAGAATAACTCGAAATGAAATTATCATAGAGAAATAAAAACAACACAACGATAAAATATTTTAGATAATACCTTCTTGAATTAGGCTTGAATTACAATCAATACATACTTCTGGAGAAAGAATTATTTGAAAATCTAAAGACTTTGAACATCTACTAGTAAAAAGAGAGACTCTTGGAGATTTTTTAGACATGGGATGAACATTTTTTAGAGAATGAATTTTTTCTTGTGTCTTCAACTAAAGGACAGTCTCTATTTATAATCATCTTGGAGTCTTTAAAGTCTTGAAATCATCTAGTGATATTTTTTGCCGTAAGAACCCATGGCCAATCAATAGAAATAATTACTTGTAAGTGGTTGTCCTTGAAAGTGGTTGTCATTCATCTTTTGAAACAATTGTCGTTTGTAATCAATGACCATCTTCTTTTGATAAAGCAAGCCATTATAGAGCATCTTCTAAAGTTTTTTTGTCTTCATATCATCATTGATTATAGATTTGATAATAATTTTGATAAAAATTGTTTATACATAAATGCATGAATACCTACATAGTATACATGCATTCGTATTTGAAAAACGAAAATTTGATAATAGAAGAAACGAAATATCCTACATTTAAAGTATTACATCAAATTTATGGATAATGATTTCTTATTCTTCATAAGGATCATCAAAAGGGTCTTGAGCGTCTTCAAATAAATCATTCTTTATAGATTTTGGAGAATCGTCAGAAACTGATGGAGTTTGGCGAATTTCTTGAAGTAATTTTTGAAGTTCTTCAGGGGAAGAGGTAGCAGCATCTTTAATTCTTGCAATTAGATCCACATCACTTTTAGGAAGATTGTTGATAAAAGTGGCTTCAACTTCTGGTTTTTGAATATATATTTCTTGATAATGTTTAATTACTGCTTGTTCACTGGCTTGAGAAATCTTCATTTTATCCCACCATTTTGAGCGAAATTGGCGATTAAGCCAGGGAGGAGAGGAATCCTTTGCTTCTTGATAATGAAAAGTCCAAGACATTATCCATGGAACTTTAAATATCATGGTGAATTGTAACATGTATTCAAATTCTGGAATTTGTTGAATAAACAATTCTTTAAATCTAAAAGAAAATATTTAAGGAAGAAAAATTTATATCTACAAAACCATCATAATATTCAATAATATTTGAGATTTGTTTTGAAGAGTCTAATGGTTTTGGATCAATAACATTTTGTAAGTTCCAATTACATGATTGAGTTATATCAGACCATTTTAATCTTTTTGGTGTATGAACTTTGGTATGGTTAGTATTTGCTTCAAAAATAATTGTTTCATTTCTAGGACTTGATAAACGTGTTTTTGGTTCAAGTGTAGTTGTCATAGTTTTGTAACAAACACGATAAATTATTGCTAAAGGCTTTGTATCATCTTTAAATTCTAAATTTTTTGTTTCTATAGTTAAAACCAAAGTATCTAAAATATTTTTATCAAATAATCCTACAGAGAAATTTGGATAACAATTGAAATAAATAGGTCCGTTAGCAATATTTGTTTCAGCCATAGCTAAAATAGAATTTTGAAAATCTTTATGTCTATTGTCTCTTAAAATAAGGAGAACAGGGGCATCTATTCCAATTCTAAATTGAGGCTTGATAGCAATTTGGACTAAACCGACATGTAAAAATTTATATTTCGTTCTCTGCTCTAGAATATATCGTGATGATAACAAATGTAAATTTTGTTGGTTTTGACCAATAGACAAAGTTTGTTCTGCCATTTTAATAGAATAACCTTGAAAATAATCAAAAGTTCCTATTCTATATATTGTATTAATATTAGTTTTAGGTATTGTCCAATTATTCAAACTTTGTTCTATGTTATTAACGGTTTCTTCAATAGAATTTATTTGATTATCATCATTATCTTGTTCATTGTTGATATTTTTACCAGTAATATATTTTTTTGGATAGTATGCCTGAAAATTTACTCATATTTAATTAATTTTGTTTTAAAATTCTATAAGAAAACTTACTTGTTTTAATAATGGTGAGCAGAGGGGAATCGACCCGACGATGATTGTGGTCCGGCACCGCGACTTACGTCCTTATCTGCGCGCTTTATAATCCAACCAATCGCTGGTCTTGTCTCTGAATCATGCTTATTAAAACTTATAAATTTCTTATAGCATACTAAACCAAAATTAAATAAATTTGAAGTAAATATATCATGCATAACCACCCCAAAAACTTTTCTTGGCTCTGATACCATTTTTTTCTAGACGAAATTATCAATTAGAGATAATTATCAATTTTGGAACTAGCAAACAAATAGTTTTGTTTTTAGATAACGTATCTGTTTGTAACGAATTTTAATACTTGCTCTTATGAACCGTCTAACATCATGAATATGATTATTGTTTAAAACTGTATAACATCATGAATATGATTATTGTTTAAAATCGTACCTTGATTAGTAGGTTTATAAGAATCTTTAAGATTTGCTCAAAGTTATTTATAGATTCTTGGATTTGCTGTATTTTTAAAAGAATATTTCTATTAGGAACTCAATTCATCAAGATTTTGTTAGACATAATTAAATGATTTAAGCATGAATTTGATTAATTTGATTATTAAAAACGAGTACAATTTTAACAAAAATTTCAAATCTTGTAGAATTAATAGTTAGAATAACTCGAAATGAAATTATCATAGAGAAATAAAAACAACACAACGATAAAATATTTTAGATAATACCTTCTTGAATTAGGCTTGAATTACAATCAATACATACTTCTGGAGAAAGAATTATTTGAAAATCTAAAGACTTTGAACATCTACTAGTAAAAAGAGAGACTCTTGGAGATTTTTTAGACATGGGATGAACATTTTTTAGAGAATGAATTTTTTCTTGTGTCTTCAACTAAAGGACAGTCTCTATTTATAATCATCTTGGAGTCTTTAAAGTCTTGAAATCATCTAGTGATATTTTTTGCCGTAAGAACCCATGGCCAATCAATAGAAATAATTACTTGTAAGTGGTTGTCCTTGAAAGTGGTTGTCATTCATCTTTTGAAACAATTGTCGTTTGTAATCAATGACCATCTTCTTTTGATAAAGCAAGCCATTATAGAGCATCTTCTAAAGTTTTTTTTGTCTTCATATCATCATTGATTATAGATTTGATAATAATTTTGATAAAAATTGTTTATACATAAATGCATGAATACCTACATAGTATACATGCATTCGTATTTGAAAAACGAAAATTTGATAATAGAAGAAACGAAATATCCTACATTTAAAGTATTACATCAAATTTATGGATAATGATTTCTTATTCTTCATAAGGATCATCAAAAGGGTCTTGAGCGTCTTCAAATAAATCATTCTTTATAGATTTTGGAGAATCGTCAGAAACTGATGGAGTTTGGCGAATTTCTTGAAGTAATTTTTGAAGTTCTTCAGGGGAAGAGGTAGCAGCATCTTTAATTCTTGCAATTAGATCCACATCACTTTTAGGAAGATTGTTGATAAAAGTGGCTTCAACTTCTGGTTTTTGAATATATATTTCTTGATAATGTTTAATTACTGCTTGTTCACTGGCTTGAGAAATCTTCATTTTATCCCACCATTTTGAGCGAAATTGGCGATTAAGCCAGGGAGGAGAGGAATCCTTTGCTTCTTGATAATGAAAAGTCCAAGACATTATCCATGGAACTTTAAATATCATGGTGAATTGTAACATGTATTCAAATTCTGGAATTTGTTGAATAAACAATTCTTTAAATCTAAAAGAAAATATTTAAGGAAGAAAAATTTATATCTACAAAACCATCATAATATTCAATAATATTTGAGATTTGTTTTGAAGAGTCTAATGGTTTTGGATCAATAACATTTTGTAAGTTCCAATTACATGATTGAGTTATATCAGACCATTTTAATCTTTTTGGTGTATGAACTTTGGTATGGTTAGTATTTGCTTCAAAAATAATTGTTTCATTTCTAGGACTTGATAAACGTGTTTTTGGTTCAAGTGTAGTTGTCATAGTTTTGTAACAAACACGATAAATTATTGCTAAAGGCTTTGTATCATCTTTAAATTCTAAATTTTTTGTTTCTATAGTTAAAACCAAAGTATCTAAAATATTTTTATCAAATAATCCTACAGAGAAATTTGGATAACAATTGAAATAAATAGGTCCGTTAGCAATATTTGTTTAAGCCATAGCTAAAATAGAATTTTGAAAATCTTTATGTCTCTTGTCTCTTAAAATAAGGAGAACAGGGGCATCTATTCCAATTCTAAATTGAGGCTTGATAGCAATTTGGACTAAACCGACATGTAAAAATTTATATTTCGTTCTCTGCTCTAGAATATATCGTGATGATAACAAATGTAAATTTTGTTGGTTTTGACCAATAGACAAAGTTTGTTCTGCCATTTTAATAGAATAACCTTGAAAATAATCAAAAGTTCCTATTCTATATATTGTATTAATATTAGTTTTAGGTATTGTCCAATTATTCAAACTTTGTTCTATGTTATTAACGGTTTCTTCAATAGAATTTATTTGATTATCATCATTATCTTGTTCATTGTTGATATTTTTACCAGTAATATATTTTTTTGGATAGTATGCCTGAAAATTTACTCATATTTAATTAATTTTGTTTTAAAATTCTATAAGAAAACTTACTTGTTTTAATAATGGTGAGCAGAGGGGAATCGTCCCGACAATGATTGTGGTCCGGCACCGCGACTTACGTCCTTATCTGCGCGCTTTATAATCCAACCAATCGCTGGTCTTGTCTCTGAATCATGCTTATTAAAACTTATAAATTTCTTATAGCATACTAAACCAAAATTAAATAAATTTGAAGTAAATATATCATGCATAACCACCCCAAAAACTTTTCTTGGCTCTGATACCATTTTTTTCTAGACGAAATTATCAATTAGAGATAATTATCAATTTTGGAACTAGCAAACAAATAGTTTTGTTTTTAGATAACGTATCTGTTTGTAACGAATTTTAATAGTTGCTCTTATGAACCGTCTAACATCATGAATATGATTATTGTTTAAAACTGTATAACATCATGAATATGATTATTGTTTAAAATCGTACCTTGATTAGTAGGTTTATAAGAATCTTTAAGATTTGCTCAAAGTTATTTATAGATTCTTGGATTTGCTGTATTTTTAAAAGAATATTTCTATTAGGAACTCAATTCATCAAGATTTTGTTAGACATAATTAAATGATTTAAGCATGAATTTGATTAATTTGATTATTAAAAACGAGTACAATTTTAACAAAAATTTCAAATCTTGTAGAATTAATAGTTAGAATAACTCGAAATGAAATTATCATAGAGAAATAAAAACAACACAACGATAAAATATTTTAGATAATACCTTCTTGAATTAGGCTTGAATTACAATCAATACATACTTCTGGAGAAAGAATTATTTGAAAATCTAAAGACTTTGAACATCTACTAGTAAAAAGAGAGACTCTTGGAGATTTTTTAGACATGGGATGAACATTTTTTAGAGAATGACTTTTTTCTTGTGTCTTCAACTAAAGGACAGTCTCTATTTATAATCATCTTGGAGTCTTTAAAGTCTTGAAATCATCTAGTGATATTTTTTGCCGTAAGAACCCATGGCCAATCAATAGAAATAATTACTTGTAAGTGGTTGTCCTTGAAAGTGGTTGTCATTCATCTTTTGAAACAATTGTCGTTTGTAATCAATGACCATCTTCTTTTGATAAAGCAAGCCATTATAGAGCATCTTCTAAAGTTTTTTTTGTCTTCATATCATCATTGATTATAGATTTGATAATAATTTTGATAAAAATTGTTTATACATAAATACATGAATACCTACATAGTATACATGCATTCGTATTTGAAAAACGAAAATTTGATAATAGAAGAAACGAAATATCCTACATTTAAAGTATTACATCAAATTTATGGATAATGATTTCTTATTCTTCATAAGGATCATCAAAAGGGTCTTGAGCGTCTTCAAATAAATCATTCTTTATAGATTTTGGAGAATCGTCAGAAACTGATGGAGTTTGGCGAATTTCTTGAAGTAATTTTTGAAGTTCTTCAGGGGAAGAGGTAGCAGCATCTTTAATTCTTGCAATTAGATCCACATCACTTTTAGGAAGATTGTTGATAAAAGTGGCTTCAACTTCTGGTTTTTGAATATATATTTCTTGATAATGTTTAATTACTGCTTGTTCACTGGCTTGAGAAATCTTCATTTTATCCCACCATTTTGAGCGAAATTGGCGATTAAGCCAGGGAGGAGAGGAATCCTTTGCTTCTTGATAATGAAAAGTCCAAGACATTATCCATGGAACTTTAAATATCATGGTGAATTGTAACATGTATTCAAATTCTGGAATTTGTTGAATAAACAATTCTTTAAATCTAAAAGAAAATATTTAAGGAAGAAAAATTTATATCTACAAAACCATCATAATATTCAATAATATTTGAGATTTGTTTTGAAGAGTCTAATGGTTTTGGATCAATAACATTTTGTAAGTTCCAATTACATGATTGAGTTATATCAGACCATTTTAATCTTTTTAGTGTATGAACTTTGGTATGGTTAGTATTTGCTTCAAAAATAATTGTTTCATTTCTAGGACTTGATAAACGTGTTTTTGGTTCAAGTGTAGTTGTCATAGTTTTGTAACAAACACGATAAATTATTGCTAAAGGCTTTGTATCATCTTTAAATTCTAAATTTTTTGTTTCTATAGTTAAAACCAAAGTATCTAAAATATTTTTATCAAATAATCCTACAGAGAAATTTGGATAACAATTGAAATAAATAGGTCCGTTAGCAATATTTGTTTAAGCCATAGCTAAAATAGAATTTTGAAAATCTTTATGTCTCTTGTCTCTTAAAATAAGGAGAACAGGGGCATCTATTCCAATTCTAAATTGAGGCTTGATAGCAATTTGGACTAAACCGACATGTAAAAATTTATATTTCGTTCTCTGCTCTAGAATATATCGTGATGATAACAAATGTAAATTTTGTTGGTTTTGACCAATAGACAAAGTTTGTTCTGCCATTTTAATAGAATAACCTTGAAAATAATCAAAAGTTCCTATTCTATATATTGTATTAATATTAGTTTTAGGTATTGTCCAATTATTCAAACTTTGTTCTATGTTATTAACGGTTTCTTCAATAGAATTTATTTGATTATCATCATTATCTTGTTCATTGTTGATATTTTTACCAGTAATATATTTTTTTGGATAGTATGCCTGAAAATTTACTCATATTTAATTAATTTTGTTTTAAAATTCTATAAGAAAACTTACTTGTTTTAATAATGGTGAGCAGAGGGGAATCGTCCCGACGATGATTGTGGTCCGGCACCGCGACTTACGTCCTTATCTGCGCGCTTTATAATCCAACCAATCGCTGGTCTTGTCTCTGAATCATGCTTATTAAAACTTATAAATTTCTTATAGCATACTAAACCAAAATTAAATAAATTTGAAGTAAATATATCATGCATAACCACCCCAAAAACTTTTCTTGGCTCTGATACCATTTTTTTCTAGACGAAATTATCAATTAGAGATAATTATCAATTTTGGAACTAGCAAACAAATAGTTTTGTTTTTAGATAACGTATCTGTTTGTAACGAATTTTAATACTTGCTCTTATGAACCGTCTAACATCATGAATATGATTATTGTTTAAAACTGTATAACATCATGAATATGATTATTGTTTAAAATCGTACCTTGATTAGTAGGTTTATAAGAATCTTTAAGATTTGCTCAAAGTTATTTATAGATTCTTGGATTTGCTGTATTTTTAAAAGAATATTTCTATTAGGAACTCAATTCATCAAGATTTTGTTAGACATAATTAAATGATTTAAGCATGAATTTGATTAATTTGATTATTAAAAACGAGTACAATTTTAACAAAAATTTCAAATCTTGTAGAATTAATAGTTAGAATAACTCGAAATGAAATTATCATAGAGAAATAAAAACAACACAACGATAAAATATTTTAGATAATACCTTCTTGAATTAGGCTTGAATTACAATCAATACATACTTCTGGAGAAAGAATTATTTGAAAATCTAAAGACTTTGAACATCTACTAGTAAAAAGAGAGACTCTTGGAGATTTTTTAGACATGGGATGAACATTTTTTAGAGAATGAATTTTTTCTTGTGTCTTCAACTAAAGGACAGTCTCTATTTATAATCATCTTGGAGTCTTTAAAGTCTTGAAATCATCTAGTGATATTTTTTGCCGTAAGAACCCATGGCCAATCAATAGAAATAATTACTTGTAAGTGGTTGTCCTTGAAAGTGGTTGTCATTCATCTTTTGAAACAATTGTCGTTTGTAATCAATGACCATCTTCTTTTGATAAAGCAAGCCATTATAGAGCATCTTCTAAAGTTTTTTTTGTCTTCATATCATCATTGATTATAGATTTGATAATAATTTTGATAAAAATTGTTTATACATAAATGCATGAATACCTACATAGTATACATGCATTCGTATTTGAAAAACAAAAATTTGATAATAGAAGAAACGAAATATCCTACATTTAAAGTATTACATCAAATTTATGGATAATGATTTCTTATTCTTCATAAGGATCATCAAAAGGGTCTTGAGCGTCTTCAAATAAATCATTCTTTATAGATTTTGGAGAATCGTCAGAAACTGATGGAGTTTGGCGAATTTCTTGAAGTAATTTTTGAAGTTCTTCAGGGGAAGAGGTAGCAGCATCTTTAATTCTTGCAATTAGATCCACATCACTTTTAGGAAGATTGTTGATAAAAGTGGCTTCAACTTCTGGTTTTTGAATATATATTTCTTGATAATGTTTAATTACTGCTTGTTCACTGGCTTGAGAAATCTTCATTTTATCCCACCATTTTGAGCGAAATTGGCGATTAAGCCAGGGAGGAGAGGAATCCTTTGCTTCTTGATAATGAAAAGTCCAAGACATTATCCATGGAACTTTAAATATCATGGTGAATTGTAACATGTATTCAAATTCTGGAATTTGTTGAATAAACAATTCTTTAAATCTAAAAGAAAATATTTAAGGAAGAAAAATTTATATCTACAAAACCATCATAATATTCAATAATATTTGAGATTTGTTTTGAAGAGTCTAATGGTTTTGGATCAATAACATTTTGTAAGTTCCAATTACATGATTGAGTTATATCAGACCATTTTAATCTTTTTGGTGTATGAACTTTGGTATGGTTAGTATTTGCTTCAAAAATAATTGTTTCATTTCTAGGACTTGATAAACGTGTTTTTGGTTCAAGTGTAGTTGTCATAGTTTTGTAACAAACACGATAAATTATTGCTAAAGGCTTTGTATCATCTTTAAATTCTAAATTTTTTGTTTCTATAGTTAAAACCAAAGTATCTAAAATATTTTTATCAAATAATCCTACAGAGAAATTTGGATAACAATTGAAATAAATAGGTCCGTTAGCAATATTTGTTTAAGCCATAGCTAAAATAGAATTTTGAAAATCTTTATGTCTCTTGTCTCTTAAAATAAGGAGAACAGGGGCATCTATTCCAATTCTAAATTGAGGCTTGATAGCAATTTGGACTAAACCGACATGTAAAAATTTATATTTCGTTCTCTGCTCTAGAATATATCGTGATGATAACAAATGTAAATTTTGTTGGTTTTGACCAATAGACAAAGTTTGTTCTGCCATTTTAATAGAATAACCTTGAAAATAATCAAAAGTTCCTATTCTATATATTGTATTAATATTAGTTTTAGGTATTGTCCAATTATTCAAACTTTGTTCTATGTTATTAACGGTTTCTTCAATAGAATTTATTTGATTATCATCATTATCTTGTTCATTGTTGATATTTTTACCAGTAATATATTTTTTTGGATAGTATGCCTGAAAATTTACTCATATTTAATTAATTTTGTTTTAAAATTCTATAAGAAAACTTACTTGTTTTAATAATGGTGAGCAGAGGGGAATCGTCCCGACGATGATTGTGGTCCGGCACCGCGACTTACGTCCTTATCTGCGCGCTTTATAATCCAACCAATCGCTGGTCTTGTCTCTGAATCATGCTTATTAAAACTTATAAATTTCTTATAGCATACTAAACCAAAATTAAATAAATTTGAAGTAAATATATCATGCATAACCACCCCAAAAACTTTTCTTGGCTCTGATACCATTTTTTTCTAGACGAAATTATCAATTAGAGATAATTATCAATTTTGGAACTAGCAAACAAATAGTTTTGTTTTTAGATAACGTATCTGTTTGTAACGAATTTTAATAGTTGCTCTTATGAACCGTCTAACATCATGAATATGATTATTGTTTAAAACTGTATAACATCATGAATATGATTATTGTTTAAAATCGTACCTTGATTAGTAGGTTTATAAGAATCTTTAAGATTTGCTCAAAGTTATTTATAGATTCTTGGATTTGCTGTATTTTTAAAAGAATATTTCTATTAGGAACTCAATTCATCAAGATTTTGTTAGACATAATTAAATGATTTAAGCATGAATGTGATTAATTTGATTATTAAAAACGAGTACAATTTTAACAAAAATTTCAAATCTTGTAGAATTAATAGTTAGAATAACTCGAAATGAAATTATCATAGAGAAATAAAAACAACACAACGATAAAATATTTTAGATAATACCTTCTTGAATTAGGCTTGAATTACAATCAATACATACTTCTGGAGAAAGAATTATTTGAAAATCTAAAGACTTTGAACATCTACTAGTAAAAAGAGAGACTCTTGGAGATTTTTTAGACATGGGATGAACATTTTTTAGAGAATGAATTTTTTCTTGTGTCTTCAACTAAAGGACAGTCTCTATTTATAATCATCTTGGAGTCTTTAAAGTCTTGAAATCATCTAGTGATATTTTTTGCCGTAAGAACCCATGGCCAATCAATAGAAATAATTACTTGTAAGTGGTTGTCCTTGAAAGTGGTTGTCATTCATCTTTTGAAACAATTGTCGTTTGTAATCAATGACCATCTTCTTTTGATAAAGCAAGCCATTATAGAGCATCTTCTAAAGTTTTTTTTGTCTTCATATCATCATTGATTATAGATTTGATAATAATTTTGATAAAAATTGTTTATACATAAATACATGAATACCTACATAGTATACATGCATTCGTATTTGAAAAACGAAAATTTGATAATAGAAGAAACGAAATATCCTACATTTAAAGTATTACATCAAATTTATGGATAATGATTTCTTATTCTTCATAAGGATCATCAAAAGGGTCTTGAGCGTCTTCAAATAAATCATTCTTTATAGATTTTGGAGAATCGTCAGAAACTGATGGAGTTTGGCGAATTTCTTGAAGTAATTTTTGAAGTTCTTCAGGGGAAGAGGTAGCAGCATCTTTAATTCTTGCAATTAGATCCACATCACTTTTAGGAAGATTGTTGATAAAAGTGGCTTCAACTTCTGGTTTTTGAATATATATTTCTTGATAATGTTTAATTACTGCTTGTTCACTGGCTTGAGAAATCTTCATTTTATCCCACCATTTTGAGCGAAATTGGCGATTAAGCCAGGGAGGAGAGGAATCCTTTGCTTCTTGATAATGAAAAGTCCAAGACATTATCCATGGAACTTTAAATATCATGGTGAATTGTAACATGTATTCAAATTCTGGAATTTGTTGAATAAACAATTCTTTAAATCTAAAAGAAAATATTTAAGGAAGAAAAATTTATATCTACAAAACCATCATAATATTCAATAATATTTGAGATTTGTTTTGAAGAGTCTAATGGTTTTGGATCAATAACATTTTGTAAGTTCCAATTACATGATTGAGTTATATCAGACCATTTTAATCTTTTTGGTGTATGAACTTTGGTATGGTTAGTATTTGCTTCAAAAATAATTGTTTCATTTCTAGGACTTGATAAACGTGTTTTTGGTTCAAGTGTAGTTGTCATAGTTTTGTAACAAACACGATAAATTATTGCTAAAGGCTTTGTATCATCTTTAAATTCTAAATTTTTTGTTTCTATAGTTAAAACCAAAGTATCTAAAATATTTTTATCAAATAATCCTACAGAGAAATTTGGATAACAATTGAAATAAATAGGTCCGTTAGCAATATTTGTTTCAGCCATAGCTAAAATAGAATTTTGAAAATCTTTATGTCTCTTGTCTCTTAAAATAAGGAGAACAGGGGCATCTATTCCAATTCTAAATTGAGGCTTGATAGCAATTTGGACTAAACCGACATGTAAAAATTTATATTTCGTTCTCTGCTCTAGAATATATCGTGATGATAACAAATGTAAATTTTGTTGGTTTTGACCAATAGACAAAGTTTGTTCTGCCATTTTAATAGAATAACCTTGAAAATAATCAAAAGTTCCTATTCTATATATTGTATTAATATTAGTTTTAGGTATTGTCCAATTATTCAAACTTTGTTCTATGTTATTAACGGTTTCTTCAATAGAATTTATTTGATTATCATCATTATCTTGTTCATTGTTGATATTTTTACCAGTAATATATTTTTTTGGATAGTATGCCTGAAAATTTACTCATATTTAATTAATTTTGTTTTAAAATTCTATAAGAAAACTTACTTGTTTTAATAATGGTGAGCAGAGGGGAATCGTCCCGACGATGATTGTGGTCCGGCACCGCGACTTACGTCCTTATCTGCGCGCTTTATAATCCAACCAATCGCTGGTCTTGTCTCTGAATCATGCTTATTAAAACTTATAAATTTCTTATAGCATACTAAACCAAAATTAAATAAATTTGAAGTAAATATATCATGCATAACCACCCCAAAAACTTTTCTTGGCTCTGATACCATTTTTTTCTAGACGAAATTATCAATTAGAGATAATTATCAATTTTGGAACTAGCAAACAAATAGTTTTGTTTTTAGATAACGTATCTGTTTGTAACGAATTTTAATACTTGCTCTTATGAACCGTCTAACATCATGAATATGATTATTGTTTAAAACTGTATAACATCATGAATATGATTATTGTTTAAAATCGTACCTTGATTAGTAGGTTTATAAGAATCTTTAAGATTTGCTCAAAGTTATTTATAGATTCTTGGATTTGCTGTATTTTTAAAAGAATATTTCTATTAGGAACTCAATTCATCAAGATTTTGTTAGACATAATTAAATGATTTAAGCATGAATTTGATTAATTTGATTATTAAAAACGAGTACAATTTTAACAAAAATTTCAAATCTTGTAGAATTAATAGTTAGAATAACTCGAAATGAAATTATCATAGAGAAATAAAAACAACACAACGATAAAATATTTTAGATAATACCTTCTTGAATTAGGCTTGAATTACAATCAATACATACTTCTGGAGAAAGAATTATTTGAAAATCTAAAGACTTTGAACATCTACTAGTAAAAAGAGAGACTCTTGGAGATTTTTTAGACATGGGATGAACATTTTTTAGAGAATGAATTTTTTCTTGTGTCTTCAACTAAAGGACAGTCTCTATTTATAATCATCTTGGAGTCTTTAAAGTCTTGAAATCATCTAGTGATATTTTTTGCCGTAAGAACCCATGGCCAATCAATAGAAATAATTACTTGTAAGTGGTTGTCCTTGAAAGTGGTTGTCATTCATCTTTTGAAACAATTGTCGTTTGTAATCAATGACCATCTTCTTTTGATAAAGCAAGCCATTATAGAGCATCTTCTAAAGTTTTTTTTGTCTTCATATCATCATTGATTATAGATTTGATAATAATTTTGATAAAAATTGTTTATACATAAATGCATGAATACCTACATAGTATACATGCATTCGTATTTGAAAAACAAAAATTTGATAATAGAAGAAACGAAATATCCTACATTTAAAGTATTACATCAAATTTATGGATAATGATTTCTTATTCTTCATAAGGATCATCAAAAGGGTCTTGAGCGTCTTCAAATAAATCATTCTTTATAGATTTTGGAGAATCGTCAGAAACTGATGGAGTTTGGCGAATTTCTTGAAGTAATTTTTGAAGTTCTTCAGGGGAAGAGGTAGCAGCATCTTTAATTCTTGCAATTAGATCCACATCACTTTTAGGAAGATTGTTGATAAAAGTGGCTTCAACTTCTGGTTTTTGAATATATATTTCTTGATAATGTTTAATTACTGCTTGTTCACTGGCTTGAGAAATCTTCATTTTATCCCACCATTTTGAGCGAAATTGGCGATTAAGCCAGGGAGGAGAGGAATCCTTTGCTTCTTGATAATGAAAAGTCCAAGACATTATCCATGGAACTTTAAATATCATGGTGAATTGTAACATGTATTCAAATTCTGGAATTTGTTGAATAAACAATTCTTTAAATCTAAAAGAAAATATTTAAGGAAGAAAAATTTATATCTACAAAACCATCATAATATTCAATAATATTTGAGATTTGTTTTGAAGAGTCTAATGGTTTTGGATCAATAACATTTTGTAAGTTCCAATTACATGATTGAGTTATATCAGACCATTTTAATCTTTTTGGTGTATGAACTTTGGTATGGTTAGTATTTGCTTCAAAAATAATTGTTTCATTTCTAGGACTTGATAAACGTGTTTTTGGTTCAAGTGTAGTTGTCATAGTTTTGTAACAAACACGATAAATTATTGCTAAAGGCTTTGTATCATCTTTAAATTCTAAATTTTTTGTTTCTATAGTTAAAACCAAAGTATCTAAAATATTTTTATCAAATAATCCTACAGAGAAATTTGGATAACAATTGAAATAAATAGGTCCGTTAGCAATATTTGTTTCAGCCATAGCTAAAATAGAATTTTGAAAATCTTTATGTCTCTTGTCTCTTAAAATAAGGAGAACAGGGGCATCTATTCCAATTCTAAATTGAGGCTTGATAGCAATTTGGACTAAACCGACATGTAAAAATTTATATTTCGTTCTCTGCTCTAGAATATATCGTGATGATAACAAATGTAAATTTTGTTGGTTTTGACCAATAGACAAAGTTTGTTCTGCCATTTTAATAGAATAACCTTGAAAATAATCAAAAGTTCCTATTCTATATATTGTATTAATATTAGTTTTAGGTATTGTCCAATTATTCAAACTTTGTTCTATGTTATTAACGGTTTCTTCAATAGAATTTATTTGATTATCATCATTATCTTGTTCATTGTTGATATTTTTACCAGTAATATATTTTTTTGGATAGTATGCCTGAAAATTTACTCATATTTAATTAATTTTGTTTTAAAATTCTATAAGAAAACTTACTTGTTTTAATAATGGTGAGCAGAGGGGAATCGTCCCGACGATGATTGTGGTCCGGCACCGCGACTTACGTCCTTATCTGCGCGCTTTATAATCCAACCAATCGCTGGTCTTGTCTCTGAATCATGCTTATTAAAACTTATAAATTTCTTATAGCATACTAAACCAAAATTAAATAAATTTGAAGTAAATATATCATGCATAACCACCCCAAAAACTTTTCTTGGCTCTGATACCATTTTTTTCTAGACGAAATTATCAATTAGAGATAATTATCAATTTTGGAACTAGCAAACAAATAGTTTTGTTTTTAGATAACGTATCTGTTTGTAACGAATTTTAATACTTGCTCTTATGAACCGTCTAACATCATGAATATGATTATTGTTTAAAACTGTATAACATCATGAATATGATTATTGTTTAAAATCGTACCTTGATTAGTAGGTTTATAAGAATCTTTAAGATTTGCTCAAAGTTATTTATAGATTCTTGGATTTGCTGTATTTTTAAAAGAATATTTCTATTAGGAACTCAATTCATCAAGATTTTGTTAGACATAATTAAATGATTTAAGCATGAATTTGATTAATTTGATTATTAAAAACGAGTACAATTTTAACAAAAATTTCAAATCTTGTAGAATTAATAGTTAGAATAACTCGAAATGAAATTATCATAGAGAAATAAAAACAACACAACGATAAAATATTTTAGATAATACCTTCTTGAATTAGGCTTGAATTACAATCAATACATACTTCTGGAGAAAGAATTATTTGAAAATCTAAAGACTTTGAACATCTACTAGTAAAAAGAGAGACTCTTGGAGATTTTTTAGACATGGGATGAACATTTTTTAGAGAATGAATTTTTTCTTGTGTCTTCAACTAAAGGACAGTCTCTATTTATAATCATCTTGGAGTCTTTAAAGTCTTGAAATCATCTAGTGATATTTTTTGCCGTAAGAACCCATGGCCAATCAATAGAAATAATTACTTGTAAGTGGTTGTCCTTGAAAGTGGTTGTCATTCATCTTTTGAAACAATTGTCGTTTGTAATCAATGACCATCTTCTTTTGATAAAGCAAGCCATTATAGAGCATCTTCTAAAGTTTTTTTTGTCTTCATATCATCATTGATTATAGATTTGATAATAATTTTGATAAAAATTGTTTATACATAAATACATGAATACCTACATAGTATACATGCATTCGTATTTGAAAAACGAAAATTTGATAATAGAAGAAACGAAACATCCTACATTTAAAGTATTACATCAAATTTATGGATAATGATTTCTTATTCTTCATAAGGATCATCAAAAGGGTCTTAAGCGTCTTCAAATAAATCATTCTTTATAGATTTTGGAGAATCGTCAGAAACTGATGGAGTTTGGCGAATTTCTTGAAGTAATTTTTGAAGTTCTTCAGGGGAAGAGGTAGCAGCATCTTTAATTCTTGCAATTAGATCCACATCACTTTTAGGAAGATTGTTGATAAAAGTGGCTTCAACTTCTGGTTTTTGAATATATATTTCTTGATAATGTTTAATTACTGCTTGTTCACTGGCTTGAGAAATCTTCATTTTATCCCACCATTTTGAGCGAAATTGGCGATTAAGCCAGGGAGGAGAGGAATCCTTTGCTTCTTGATAATGAAAAGTCCAAGACATTATCCATGGAACTTTAAATATCATGGTGAATTGTAACATGTATTCAAATTCTGGAATTTGTTGAATAAACAATTCTTTAAATCTAAAAGAAAATATTTAAGGAAGAAAAATTTATATCTACAAAACCATCATAATATTCAATAATATTTGAGATTTGTTTTGAAGAGTCTAATGGTTTTGGATCAATAACATTTTGTAAGTTCCAATTACATGATTGAGTTATATCAGACCATTTTAATCTTTTTGGTGTATGAACTTTGGTATGGTTAGTATTTGCTTCAAAAATAATTGTTTCATTTCTAGGACTTGATAAACGTGTTTTTGGTTCAAGTGTAGTTGTCATAGTTTTGTAACAAACACGATAAATTATTGCTAAAGGCTTTGTATCATCTTTAAATTCTAAATTTTTTGTTTCTATAGTTAAAACCAAAGTATCTAAAATATTTTTATCAAATAATCCTACAGAGAAATTTGGATAACAATTGAAATAAATAGGTCCGTTAGCAATATTTGTTTAAGCCATAGCTAAAATAGAATTTTGAAAATCTTTATGTCTCTTGTCTCTTAAAATAAGGAGAACAGGGGCATCTATTCCAATTCTAAATTGAGGCTTGATAGCAATTTGGACTAAACCGACATGTAAAAATTTATATTTCGTTCTCTGCTCTAGAATATATCGTGATGATAACAAATGTAAATTTTGTTGGTTTTGACCAATAGACAAAGTTTGTTCTGCCATTTTAATAGAATAACCTTGAAAATAATCAAAAGTTCCTATTCTATATATTGTATTAATATTAGTTTTAGGTATTGTCCAATTATTCAAACTTTGTTCTATGTTATTAACGGTTTCTTCAATAGAATTTATTTGATTATCATCATTATCTTGTTCATTGTTGATATTTTTACCAGTAATATATTTTTTTGGATAGTATGCCTGAAAATTTACTCATATTTAATTAATTTTGTTTTAAAATTCTATAAGAAAACTTACTTGTTTTAATAATGGTGAGCAGAGGGGAATCGTCCCGACGATGATTGTGGTCCGGCACCGCGACTTACGTCCTTATCTGCGCGCTTTATAATCCAACCAATCGCTGGTCTTGTCTCTGAATCATGCTTATTAAAACTTATAAATTTCTTATAGCATACTAAACCAAAATTAAATAAATTTGAAGTAAATATATCATGCATAACCACCCCAAAAACTTTTCTTGGCTCTGATACCATTTTTTTCTAGACGAAATTATCAATTAGAGATAATTATCAATTTTGGAACTAGCAAACAAATAGTTTTGTTTTTAGATAACGTATCTGTTTGTAACGAATTTTAATACTTGCTCTTATGAACCGTCTAACATCATGAATATGATTATTGTTTAAAACTGTATAACATCATGAATATGATTATTGTTTAAAATCGTACCTTGATTAGTAGGTTTATAAGAATCTTTAAGATTTGCTCAAAGTTATTTATAGATTCTTGGATTTGCTGTATTTTTAAAAGAATATTTCTATTAGGAACTCAATTCATCAAGATTTTGTTAGACATAATTAAATGATTTAAGCATGAATTTGATTAATTTGATTATTAAAAACGAGTACAATTTTAACAAAAATTTCAAATCTTGTAGAATTAATAGTTAGAATAACTCGAAATGAAATTATCATAGAGAAATAAAAACAACACAACGATAAAATATTTTAGATAATACCTTCTTGAATTAGGCTTGAATTACAATCAATACATACTTCTGGAGAAAGAATTATTTGAAAATCTAAAGACTTTGAACATCTACTAGTAAAAAGAGAGACTCTTGGAGATTTTTTAGACATGGGATGAACATTTTTTAGAGAATGAATTTTTTCTTGTGTCTTCAACTAAAGGACAGTCTCTATTTATAATCATCTTGGAGTCTTTAAAGTCTTGAAATCATCTAGTGATATTTTTTGCCGTAAGAACCCATGGCCAATCAATAGAAATAATTACTTGTAAGTGGTTGTCCTTGAAAGTGGTTGTCATTCATCTTTTGAAACAATTGTCGTTTGTAATCAATGACCATCTTCTTTTGATAAAGCAAGCCATTATAGAGCATCTTCTAAAGTTTTTTTTGTCTTCATATCATCATTGATTATAGATTTGATAATAATTTTGATAAAAATTGTTTATACATAAATGCATGAATACCTACATAGTATACATGCATTCGTATTTGAAAAACGAAAATTTGATAATAGAAGAAACGAAATATCCTACATTTAAAGTATTACATCAAATTTATGGATAATGATTTCTTATTCTTCATAAGGATCATCAAAAGGGTCTTGAGCGTCTTCAAATAAATCATTCTTTATAGATTTTGGAGAATCGTCAGAAACTGATGGAGTTTGGCGAATTTCTTGAAGTAATTTTTGAAGTTCTTCAGGGGAAGAGGTAGCAGCATCTTTAATTCTTGCAATTAGATCCACATCACTTTTAGGAAGATTGTTGATAAAAGTGGCTTCAACTTCTGGTTTTTGAATATATATTTCTTGATAATGTTTAATTACTGCTTGTTCACTGGCTTGAGAAATCTTCATTTTATCCCACCATTTTGAGCGAAATTGGCGATTAAGCCAGGGAGGAGAGGAATCCTTTGCTTCTTGATAATGAAAAGTCCAAGACATTATCCATGGAACTTTAAATATCATGGTGAATTGTAACATGTATTCAAATTCTGGAATTTGTTGAATAAACAATTCTTTAAATCTAAAAGAAAATATTTAAGGAAGAAAAATTTATATCTACAAAACCATCATAATATTCAATAATATTTGAGATTTGTTTTGAAGAGTCTAATGGTTTTGGATCAATAACATTTTGTAAGTTCCAATTACATGATTGAGTTATATCAGACCATTTTAATCTTTTTGGTGTATGAACTTTGGTATGGTTAGTATTTGCTTCAAAAATAATTGTTTCATTTCTAGGACTTGATAAACGTGTTTTTGGTTCAAGTGTAGTTGTCATAGTTTTGTAACAAACACGATAAATTATTGCTAAAGGCTTTGTATCATCTTTAAATTCTAAATTTTTTGTTTCTATAGTTAAAACCAAAGTATCTAAAATATTTTTATCAAATAATCCTACAGAGAAATTTGGATAACAATTGAAATAAATAGGTCCGTTAGCAATATTTGTTTCAGCCATAGCTAAAATAGAATTTTGAAAATCTTTATGTCTCTTGTCTCTTAAAATAAGGAGAACAGGGGCATCTATTCCAATTCTAAATTGAGGCTTCATAGCAATTTGGACTAAACCGACATGTAAAAATTTATATTTCGTTCTCTGCTCTAGAATATATCGTGATGATAACAAATGTAAATTTTGTTGGTTTTGACCAATAGACAAAGTTTGTTCTGCCATTTTAATAGAATAACCTTGAAAATAATCAAAAGTTCCTATTCTATATATTGTATTAATATTAGTTTTAGGTATTGTCCAATTATTCAAACTTTGTTCTATGTTATTAACGGTTTCTTCAATAGAATTTATTTGATTATCATCATTATCTTGTTCATTGTTGATATTTTTACCAGTAATATATTTTTTTGGATAGTATGCCTGAAAATTTACTCATATTTAATTAATTTTGTTTTAAAATTCTATAAGAAAACTTACTTGTTTTAATAATGGTGAGCAGAGGGGAATCGTCCCGACGATGATTGTGGTCCGGCACCGCGACTTACGTCCTTATCTGCGCGCTTTATAATCCAACCAATCGCTGGTCTTGTCTCTGAATCATGCTTATTAAAACTTATAAATTTCTTATAGCATACTAAACCAAAATTAAATAAATTTGAAGTAAATATATCATGCATAACCACCCCAAAAACTTTTCTTGGCTCTGATACCATTTTTTTCTAGACGAAATTATCAATTAGAGATAATTATCAATTTTGGAACTAGCAAACAAATAGTTTTGTTTTTAGATAACGTATCTGTTTGTAACGAATTTTAATACTTGCTCTTATGAACCGTCTAACATCATGAATATGATTATTGTTTAAAACTGTATAACATCATGAATATGATTATTGTTTAAAATCGTACCTTGATTAGTAGGTTTATAAGAATCTTTAAGATTTGCTCAAAGTTATTTATAGATTCTTGGATTTGCTGTATTTTTAAAAGAATATTTCTATTAGGAACTCAATTCATCAAGATTTTGTTAGACATAATTAAATGATTTAAGCATGAATTTGATTAATTTGATTATTAAAAACGAGTACAATTTTAACAAAAATTTCAAATCTTGTAGAATTAATAGTTAGAATAACTCGAAATGAAATTATCATAGAGAAATAAAAACAACACAACGATAAAATATTTTAGATAATACCTTCTTGAATTAGGCTTGAATTACAATCAATACATACTTCTGGAGAAAGAATTATTTGAAAATCTAAAGACTTTGAACATCTACTAGTAAAAAGAGAGACTCTTGGAGATTTTTTAGACATGGGATGAACATTTTTTAGAGAATGAATTTTTTCTTGTGTCTTCAACTAAAGGACAGTCTCTATTTATAATCATCTTGGAGTCTTTAAAGTCTTGAAATCATCTAGTGATATTTTTTGCCGTAAGAACCCATGGCCAATCAATAGAAATAATTACTTGTAAGTGGTTGTCCTTGAAAGTGGTTGTCATTCATCTTTTGAAACAATTGTCGTTTGTAATCAATGACCATCTTCTTTTGATAAAGCAAGCCATTATAGAGCATCTTCTAAAGTTTTTTTGTCTTCATATCATCATTGATTATAGATTTGATAATAATTTTGATAAAAATTGTTTATACATAAATGCATGGATACCTACATAGTATACATGCATTCGTATTTGAAAAACGAAAATTTGATAATAGAAGAAACGAAATATCCTACATTTAAAGTATTACATCAAATTTATGGATAATGATTTCTTATTCTTCATAAGGATCATCAAAAGGGTCTTGAGCGTCTTCAAATAAATCATTCTTTATAGATTTTGGAGAATCGTCAGAAACTGATGGAGTTTGGCGAATTTCTTGAAGTAATTTTTGAAGTTCTTCAGGGGAAGAGGTAGCAGCATCTTTAATTCTTGCAATTAGATCCACATCACTTTTAGGAAGATTGTTGATAAAAGTGGCTTCAACTTCTGGTTTTTAAATATATATTTCTTGATAATGTTTAATTACTGCTTGTTCACTGGCTTGAGAAATCTTCATTTTATCCCACCATTTTGAGCGAAATTGGCGATTAAGCCAGGGAGGAGAGGAATCCTTTGCTTCTTGATAATGAAAAGTCCAAGACATTATCCATGGAACTTTAAATATCATGGTGAATTGTAACATGTATTCAAATTCTGGAATTTGTTGAATAAACAATTCTTTAAATCTAAAAGAAAATATTTAAGGAAGAAAAATTTATATCTACAAAACCATCATAATATTCAATAATATTTGAGATTTGTTTTGAAGAGTCTAATGGTTTTGGATCAATAACATTTTGTAAGTTCCAATTACATGATTGAGTTATATCAGACCATTTTAATCTTTTTGGTGTATGAACTTTGGTATGGTTAGTATTTGCTTCAAAAATAATTGTTTCATTTCTAGGACTTGATAAACGTGTTTTTGGTTCAAGTGTAGTTGTCATAGTTTTGTAACAAACACGATAAATTATTGCTAAAGGCTTTGTATCATCTTTAAATTCTAAATTTTTTGTTTCTATAGTTAAAACCAAAGTATCTAAAATATTTTTATCAAATAATCCTACAGAGAAATTTGGATAACAATTGAAATAAATAGGTCCGTTAGCAATATTTGTTTCAGCCATAGCTAAAATAGAATTTTGAAAATCTTTATGTCTCTTGTCTCTTAAAATAAGGAGAACAGGGGCATCTATTCCAATTCTAAATTGAGGCTTGATAGCAATTTGGACTAAACCGACATGTAAAAATTTATATTTCGTTCTCTGCTCTAGAATATATCGTGATGATAACAAATGTAAATTTTGTTGGTTTTGACCAATAGACAAAGTTTGTTCTGCCATTTTAATAGAATAACCTTGAAAATAATCAAAAGTTCCTATTCTATATATTGTATTAATATTAGTTTTAGGTATTGTCCAATTATTCAAACTTTGTTCTATGTTATTAACGGTTTCTTCAATAGAATTTATTTGATTATCATCATTATCTTGTTCATTGTTGATATTTTTACCAGTAATATATTTTTTTGGATAGTATGCCTGAAAATTTACTCATATTTAATTAATTTTGTTTTAAAATTCTATAAGAAAACTTACTTGTTTTAATAATGGTGAGCAGAGGGGAATCGTCCCGACGATGATTGTGGTCCGGCACCGCGACTTACGTCCTTATCTGCGCGCTTTATAATCCAACCAATCGCTGGTCTTGTCTCTGAATCATGCTTATTAAAACTTATAAATTTCTTATAGCATACTAAACCAAAATTAAATAAATTTGAAGTAAATATATCATGCATAACCACCCCAAAAACTTTTCTTGGCCCTGATACCATTTTTTTCTAGACGAAATTATCAATTAGAGATAATTATCAATTTTGGAACTAGCAAACAAATAGTTTTGTTTTTAGATAACGTATCTGTTTGTAACGAATTTTAATACTTGCTCTTATGAACCGTCTAACATCATGAATATAATTATTGTTTAAAACTGTATAACATCATGAATATGATTATTGTTTAAAATCGTACCTTGATTAGTAGGTTTATAAGAATCTTTAAGATTTGCTCAAAGTTATTTATAGATTCTTGGATTTGCTGTATTTTTAAAAGAATATTTCTATTAGGAACTCAATTCATCAAGATTTTGTTAGACATAATTAAATGATTTAAGCATGAATTTGATTAATATGATAATTAAAAACGAGTACAATTTTAACAAAAATTTCAAATCTTGTAGAATTAATAGTTAGAATAACTCGAAATGAAATTATCATAGAGAAATAAAAACAACACAACGATAAAATATTTTAGATAATACCTTCTTGAATTAGGCTTGAATTACAATCAATACATACTTCTGGAGAAAGAATTATTTGAAAATCTAAAGACTTTGAACATCTACTAGTAAAAAGAGAGACTCTTGGAGATTTTTTAGACAAGGGATGAACATTTTTTAGAGAATGAATTTTTTCTTGTGTCTTCAACTAAAGGACAGTCTCTATTTATAATCATCTTGGAGTCTTCAAAGTCTTGAAATCATCTAGTGATATTTTTTGCCGTAAGAACCCATGGCCAATCAATAGAAATAATTACTTGTAAGTGGTTGTCCTTGAAAGTGGTTGTCATTCATCTTTTGAAACAATTGTCGTTTGTAATCAATGACCATCTTCTTTTGATAAAGCAAGCCATTATAGAGCATCTTCTAAAGTTTTTTTGTCTTCATATCATCATTGATTATAGATTTGATAATAATTTTGATAAAAATTGTTTATACATAAATACATGAATACCTACATAGTATACATGCATTCGTATTTGAAAAACGAAAATTTGATAATAGAAGAAACGAAACATCCTACATTTAAAGTATTACATCAAATTTATGGATAATGATTTCTTATTCTTCATAAGGATCATCAAAAGGGTCTTAAGCGTCTTCAAATAAATCATTCTTTATAGATTTTGGAGAATCGTCAGAAACTGATGGAGTTTGGCGAATTTCTTGAAGTAATTTTTGAAGTTCTTCAGGGGAAGAGGTAGCAGCATCTTTAATTCTTGCAATTAGATCCACATCACTTTTAGGAAGAGTGTTGATAAAAGTGGCTTCAACTTCTGGTTTTTGAATATATATTTCTTGATAATGTTTAATTACTGCTTGTTCACTGGCTTGAGAAATCTTCATTTTATCCCACCATTTTGAGCGAAATTGGCGATTAAGCCAGGGAGGAGAGGAATCCTTTGCTTCTTGATAATGAAAAGTCCAAGACATTATCCATGGAACTTTAAATATCATGGTGAATTGTAACATGTATTCAAATTCTGGAATTTGTTGAATAAACAATTCTTTAAATCTAAAAGAAAATATTTAAGGAAGAAAAATTTATATCTACAAAACCATCATAATATTCAATAATATTTGAGATTTGTTTTGAAGAGTCTAATGGTTTTGGATCAATAACATTTTGTAAGTTCCAATTACATGATTGAGTTATATCAGACCATTTTAATCTTTTTGGTGTATGAACTTTGGTATGGTTAGTATTTGCTTCAAAAATAATTGTTTCATTTCTAGGACTTGATAAACGTGTTTTTGGTTCAAGTGTAGTTGTCATAGTTTTGTAACAAACACGATAAATTATTGCTAAAGGCTTTGTATCATCTTTAAATTCTAAATTTTTTGTTTCTATAGTTAAAACCAAAGTATCTAAAATATTTTTATCAAATAATCCTACAGAGAAATTTGGATAACAATTGAAATAAATAGGTCCGTTAGCAATATTTGTTTCAGCCATAGCTAAAATAGAATTTTGAAAATCTTTATGTCTCTTGTCTCTTAAAATAAGGAGAACAGGGGCATCTATTCCAATTCTAAATTGAGGCTTGATAGCAATTTGGACTAAACCGACATGTAAAAATTTATATTTCGTTCTCTGCTCTAGAATATATCGTGATGATAACAAATGTAAATTTTGTTGGTTTTGACCAATAGACAAAGTTTGTTCTGCCATTTTAATAGAATAACCTTGAAAATAATCAAAAGTTCCTATTCTATATATTGTATTAATATTAGTTTTAGGTATTGTCCAATTATTCAAACTTTGTTCTATGTTATTAACGGTTTCTTCAATAGAATTTATTTGATTATCATCATTATCTTGTTCATTGTTGATATTTTTACCAGTAATATATTTTTTTGGATAGTATGCCTGAAAATTTACTCATATTTAATTAATTTTGTTTTAAAATTCTATAAGAAAACTTACTTGTTTTAATAATGGTGAGCAGAGGGGAATCGTCCCGACGATGATTGTGGTCCGGCACCGCGACTTACGTCCTTATCTGCGCGCTTTATAATCCAACCAATCGCTGGTCTTGTCTCTGAATCATGCTTATTAAAACTTATAAATTTCTTATAGCATACTAAACCAAAACTAAATAAATTTGAAGTAAATATATCATGCATAACCACCCCAAAAACTTTTCTTGGCTCTGATACCATTTTTTTCTAGACGAAATTATCAATTAGAGATAATTATCAATTTTGGAACTAGCAAAGAAATAGTTTTGTTTTTAGATAACGTATCTGTTTGTAACGAATTTTAATACTTGCTCTTATGAACCGTCTAACATCATGAATATGATTATTGTTTAAAACTGTATAACATCATGAATATGATTATTGTTTAAAATCGTACCTTGATTAGTAGGTTTATAAGAATCTTTAAGATTTGCTCAAAGTTATTTATAGATTCTTGGATTTGCTGTATTTTTAAAAGAATATTTCTATTAGGAACTCAATTCATCAAGATTTTGTTAGACATAATTAAATGATTTAAGCATGAATTTGATTAATTTGATTATTAAAAACGAGTACAATTTTAACAAAAATTTCAAATCTTGTAGAATTAATAGTTAGAATAACTCGAAATGAAATTATCATAGAGAAATAAAAACAACACAACGATAAAATATTTTAGATAATACCTTCTTGAATTAGGCTTGAATTACAATCAATACATATTTCTGGAGAAAGAATTATTTGAAAATCTAAAGACTTTGAACATCTACTAGTTAAAAGAGAGACTCTTGGAGATTTTTTAGACATGGGATGAACATTTTTTAGAGAATGAATTTTTTCTTGTGTCTTCAACTAAAGGACAGTCTCTATTTATAATCATCATGGAGTCTTTAAAGTCTTGAAATCATCTAGTGATATTTTTTGCCGTAAGAACCCATGGCCAATCAATAGAAATAATTACTTGTAAGTGGTTGTCCTTGAAAGTGGTTGTCATTCATCTTTTGAAACAATTGTCGTTTGTAATCAATGACCATCTTCTTTTGATAAAGCAAGCCATTATAGAGCATCTTCTAAAGTTTTTTTTGTCTTCATATCATCATTGATTATAGATTTGATAATAATTTTGATAAAAATTGTTTATACATAAATAGATGAATACCTACATAGTATACATGCATTCGTATTTGAAAAATGAAAATTTGATAATAGAAGAAACGAAATATCCTACATTTAAAGTATTACATCAAATTTATGGATAATGATTTCTTATTCTTCATAAGGATCATCAAAAGGGTCTTGAGCGTCTTCAAATAAATCATTCTTTATAGATTTTGGAGAATCGTCAGAAACTGATGGAGTTTGGCGAATTTCTTGAAGTAATTTTTGAAGTTCTTCAGGGGAAGAGGTAGCAGCATCTTTAATTCTTGCAATTAGATCCACATCACTTTTAGGAAGATTGTTGATAAAAGTGGCTTCAACTTCTGGTTTTTGAATATATATTTCTTGATAATGTTTAATTACTGCTTGTTCACTGGCTTGAGAAATCTTCATTTTATCCCACCATTTTGAGCGAAATTGGCGATTAAGCCAGGGAGGAGAGGAATCCTTTGCTTCTTGATAATGAAAAGTCCAAGACATTATCCATGGAACTTTAAATATCATGGTGAATTGTAACATGTATTCAAATTCTGGAATTTGTTGAATAAACAATTCTTTAAATCTAAAAGAAAATATTTAAGGAAGAAAAATTTATATCTACAAAACCATCATAATATTCAATAATATTTGAGATTTGTTTTGAAGAGTCTAATGGTTTTGGATCAATAACATTTTGTAAGTTCCAATTACATGATTGAGTTATATCAGACCATTTTAATCTTTTTGGTGTATGAACTTTGGTATGGTTAGTATTTGCTTCAAAAATAATTGTTTCATTTCTAGGACTTGATAAACGTGTTTTTGGTTCAAGTGTAGTTGTCATAGTTTTGTAACAAACACGATAAATTATTGCTAAAGGCTTTGTATCATCTTTAAATTCTAAATTTTTTGTTTCTATAGTTAAAACCAAAGTATCTAAAATATTTTTATCAAATAATCCTACAGAGAAATTTGGATAACAATTGAAATAAATAGGTCCGTTAGCAATATTTGTTTCAGCCATAGCTAAAATAGAATTTTGAAAATCTTTATGTCTCTTGTCTCTTAAAATAAGGAGAACAGGGGCATCTATTCCAATTCTAAATTGAGGCTTCATAGCAATTTGGACTAAACCGACATGTAAAAATTTATATTTCGTTCTCTGCTCTAGAATATATCGTGATGATAACAAATGTAAATTTTGTTGGTTTTGACCAATAGACAAAGTTTGTTCTGCCATTTTAATAGAATAACCTTGAAAATAATCAAAAGTTCCTATTCTATATATTGTATTAATATTAGTTTTAGGTATTGTCCAATTATTCAAACTTTGTTCTATGTTATTAACGGTTTCTTCAATAGAATTTATTTGATTATCATCATTATCTTGTTCATTGTTGATATTTTTACCAGTAATATATTTTTTTGGATAGTATGCCTGAAAATTTACTCATATTTAATTAATTTTGTTTTAAAATTCTATAAGAAAACTTACTTGTTTTAATAATGGTGAGCAGAGGGGAATCGTCCCGACGATGATTGTGGTCCGGCACCGCGACTTACGTCCTTATCTGCGCGCTTTATAATCCAACCAATCGCTGGTCTTGTCTCTGAATCATGCTTATTAAAACTTATAAATTTCTTATAGCATACTAAACCAAAATTAAATAAATTTGAAGTAAATATATCATGCATAACCACCCCAAAAACTTTTCTTGGCTCTGATACCATTTTTTTCTAGACGAAATTATCAATTAGAGATAATTATCAATTTTGGAACTAGCAAACAAATAGTTTTGTTTTTAGATAACGTATCTGTTTGTAACGAATTTTAATAGTTGCTCTTATGAACCGTCTAACATCATGAATATGATTATTGTTTAAAACTGTATAACATCATGAATATGATTATTGTTTAAAATCGTACCTTGATTAGTAGGTTTATAAGAATCTTTAAGATTTGCTCAAAGTTATTTATAGATTCTTGGATTTGCTGTATTTTTAAAAGAATATTTCTATTAGGAACTCAATTCATCAAGATTTTGTTAGACATAATTAAATGATTTAAGCATGAATTTGATTAATTTGATTATTAAAAACGAGTACAATTTTAACAAAAATTTCAAATCTTGTAGAATTAATAGTTAGAATAACTCGAAATGAAATTATCATAGAGAAATAAAAACAACACAACGATAAAATATTTTAGATAATACCTTCTTGAATTAGGCTTGAATTACAATCAATACATACTTCTGGAGAAAGAATTATTTGAAAATCTAAAGACTTTGAACATCTACTAGTAAAAAGAGAGACTCTTGGAGATTTTTTAGACATGGGATGAACATTTTTTAGAGAATGAATTTTTTCTTGTGTCTTCAACTAAAGGACAGTCTCTATTTATAATCATCTTGGAGTCTTTAAAGTCTTGAAATCATCTAGTGATATTTTTTGCCGTAAGAACCCATGGCCAATCAATAGAAATAATTACTTGTAAGTGGTTGTCCTTGAAAGTGGTTGTCATTCATCTTTTGAAACAATTGTCGTTTGTAATCAATGACCATCTTCTTTTGATAAAGCAAGCCATTATAGAGCATCTTCTAAAGTTTTTTTGTCTTCATATCATCATTGATTATAGATTTGATAATAATTTTGATAAAAATTGTTTATACATAAATGCATGAATACCTACATAGTATACATGCATTCGTATTTGAAAAACGAAAATTTGATAATAGAAGAAACGAAATATCCTACATTTAAAGTATTACATCAAATTTATGGATAATGATTTCTTATTCTTCATAAGGATCATCAAAAGGGTCTTGAGCGTCTTCAAATAAATCATTCTTTATAGATTTTGGAGAATCGTCAGAAACTGATGGAGTTTGGCGAATTTCTTGAAGTAATTTTTGAAGTTCTTCAGGGGAAGAGGTAGCAGCATCTTTAATTCTTGCAATTAGATCCACATCACTTTTAGGAAGATTGTTGATAAAAGTGGCTTCAACTTCTGGTTTTTAAATATATATTTCTTGATAATGTTTAATTACTGCTTGTTCACTGGCTTGAGAAATCTTCATTTTATCCCACCATTTTGAGCGAAATTGGCGATTAAGCCAGGGAGGAGAGGAATCCTTTGCTTCTTGATAATGAAAAGTCCAAGACATTATCCATGGAACTTTAAATATCATGGTGAATTGTAACATGTATTCAAATTCTGGAATTTGTTGAATAAACAATTCTTTAAATCTAAAAGAAAATATTTAAGGAAGAAAAATTTATATCTACAAAACCATCATAATATTCAATAATATTTGAGATTTGTTTTGAAGAGTCTAATGGTTTTGGATCAATAACATTTTGTAAGTTCCAATTACATGATTGAGTTATATCAGACCATTTTAATCTTTTTGGTGTATGAACTTTGGTATGGTTAGTATTTGCTTCAAAAATAATTGTTTCATTTCTAGGACTTGATAAACGTGTTTTTGGTTCAAGTGTAGTTGTCATAGTTTTGTAACAAACACGATAAATTATTGCTAAAGGCTTTGTATCATCTTTAAATTCTAAATTTTTTGTTTCTATAGTTAAAACCAAAGTATCTAAAATATTTTTATCAAATAATCCTACAGAGAAATTTGGATAACAATTGAAATAAATAGGTCCGTTAGCAATATTTGTTTCAGCCATAGCTAAAATAGAATTTTGAAAATCTTTATGTCTCTTGTCTCTTAAAATAAGGAGAACAGGGGCATCTATTCCAATTCTAAATTGAGGCTTGATAGCAATTTGGACTAAACCGACATGTAAAAATTTATATTTCGTTCTCTGCTCTAGAATATATCGTGATGATAACAAATGTAAATTTTGTTGGTTTTGACCAATAGACAAAGTTTGTTCTGCCATTTTAATAGAATAACCTTGAAAATAATCAAAAGTTCCTATTCTATATATTGTATTAATATTAGTTTTAGGTATTGTCCAATTATTCAAACTTTGTTCTATGTTATTAACGGTTTCTTCAATAGAATTTATTTGATTATCATCATTATCTTGTTCATTGTTGATATTTTTACCAGTAATATATTTTTTTGGATAGTATGCCTGAAAATTTACTCATATTTAATTAATTTTGTTTTAAAATTCTATAAGAAAACTTACTTGTTTTAATAATGGTGAGCAGAGGGGAATCGTCCCGACGATGATTGTGGTCCGGCACCGCGACTTACGTCCTTATCTGCGCGCTTTATAATCCAACCAATCGCTGGTCTTGTCTCTGAATCATGCTTATTAAAACTTATAAATTTCTTATAGCATACTAAACCAAAATTAAATAAATTTGAAGTAAATATATCATGCATAACCACCCCAAAAACTTTTCTTGGCTCTGATACCATTTTTTTCTAGACGAAATTATCAATTAGAGATAATTATCAATTTTGGAACTAGCAAACAAATAGTTTTGTTTTTAGATAACGTATCTGTTTGTAACGAATTTTAATACTTGCTCTTATGAACCGTCTAACATCATGAATATGATTATTGTTTAAAACTGTATAACATCATGAATATGATTATTGTTTAAAATCGTACCTTGATTAGTAGGTTTATAAGAATCTTTAAGATTTGCTCAAAGTTATTTATAGATTCTTGGATTTGCTGTATTTTTAAAAGAATATTTCTATTAGGAACTCAATTCATCAAGATTTTGTTAGACATAATTAAATGATTTAAGCATGAATTTGATTAATTTGATTATTAAAAACGAGTACAATTTTAACAAAAATTTCAAATCTTGTAGAATTAATAGTTAGAATAACTCGAAATGAAATTATCATAGAGAAATAAAAACAACACAACGATAAAATATTTTAGATAATACCTTCTTGAATTAGGCTTGAATTACAATCAATACATACTTCTGGAGAAAGAATTATTTGAAAATCTAAAGACTTTAAACATCTACTAGTAAAAAGAGAGACTCTTGGAGATTTTTTAGACATGGGATGAACATTTTTTAGAGAATGAATTTTTTCTTGTGTCTTCAACTAAAGGACAGTCTATATTTATAATCATCTTGGAGTCTTTAAAGTCTTGAAATCATCTAGTGATATTTTTTGCCGTAAGAACCCATGGCCAATCAATAGAAATAATTACTTGTAAGTGGTTGTCCTTGAAAGTGGTTGTCATTCATCTTTTGAAACAATTGTCGTTTGTAATCAATGACCATCTTCTTTTGATAAAGCAAGCCATTATAGAGCATCTTCTAAAGTTTTTTTTGTCTTCATATCATCATTGATTATAGATTTGATAATAATTTTGATTAAAATTGTTTATACATAAATACATGAATACCTACATAGTATACATGCATTTGTATTTGAAAAACGAAAATTTGATAATAGAAGAAACGAAATATCCTACATTTAAAGTATTACATCAAATTTATGGATAATGATTTCTTATTCTTCATAAGGATCATCAAAAGGGTCTTGAGCGTCTTCAAATAAATCATTCTTTATAGATTTTGGAGAATCGTCAGAAACTGATGGAGTTTGGCGAATTTCTTGAAGTAATTTTTGAAGTTCTTCAGGGGAAGAGGTAGCAGCATCTTTAATTCTTGCAATTAGATCCACATCACTTTTAGGAAGATTGTTGATAAAAGTGGCTTCAACTTCTGGTTTTTGAATATATATTTCTTGATAATGTTTAATTACTGCTTGTTCACTGGCTTGAGAAATCTTCATTTTATCCCACCATTTTGAGCGAAATTGGCGATTAAGCCAGGGAGGAGAGGAATCCTTTGCTTCTTGATAATGAAAAGTCCAAGACATTATCCATGGAACTTTAAATATCATGGTGAATTGTAACATGTATTCAAATTCTGGAATTTGTTGAATAAACAATTCTTTAAATCTAAAAGAAAATATTTAAGGAAGAAAAATTTATATCTACAAAACCATCATAATATTCAATAATATTTGAGATTTGTTTTGAAGAGTCTAATGGTTTTGGATCAATAACATTTTGTAAGTTCCAATTACATGATTGAGTTATATCAGACCATTTTAATCTTTTTGGTGTATGAACTTTGGTATGGTTAGTATTTGCTTCAAAAATAATTGTTTCATTTCTAGGACTTGATAAACGTGTTTTTGGTTCAAGTGTAGTTGTCATAGTTTTGTAACAAACACGATAAATTATTGCTAAAGGCTTTGTATCATCTTTAAATTCTAAATTTTTTGTTTCTATAGTTAAAACCAAAGTATCTAAAATATTTTTATCAAATAATCCTACAGAGAAATTTGGATAACAATTGAAATAAATAGGTCCGTTAGCAATATTTGTTTCAGCCATAGCTAAAATAGAATTTTGAAAATCTTTATGTCTCTTGTCTCTTAAAATAAGGAGAACAGGGGCATCTATTCCAATTCTAAATTGAGGCTTGATAGCAATTTGGACTAAACCGACATGTAAAAATTTATATTTCGTTCTCTGCTCTAGAATATATCGTGATGATAACAAATGTAAATTTTGTTGGTTTTGACCAATAGACAAAGTTTGTTCTGCCATTTTAATAGAATAACCTTGAAAATAATCAAAAGTTCCTATTCTATATATTGTATTAATATTAGTTTTAGGTATTGTCCAATTATTCAAACTTTGTTCTATGTTATTAACGGTTTCTTCAATAGAATTTATTTGATTATCATCATTATCTTGTTCATTGTTGATATTTTTACCAGTAATATATTTTTTTGGATAGTATGCCTGAAAATTTACTCATATTTAATTAATTTTGTTTTAAAATTCTATAAGAAAACTTACTTGTTTTAATAATGGTGAGCAGAGGGGAATCGTCCCGACGATGATTGTGGTCCGGCACCGCGACTTACGTCCTTATCTGCGCGCTTTATAATCCAACCAATCGCTGGTCTTGTCTCTGAATCATGCTTATTAAAACTTATAAATTTCTTATAGCATACTAAACCAAAATTAAATAAATTTGAAGTAAATATATCATGCATAACCACCCCAAAAACTTTTCTTGGCTCTGATACCATTTTTTTCTAGACGAAATTATCAATTAGAGATAATTATCAATTTTGGAACTAGCAAACAAATAGTTTTGTTTTTAGATAACGTATCTGTTTGTAACGAATTTTAATACTTGCTCTTATGAACCGTCTAACATCATGAATATGATTATTGTTTAAAACTGTATAACATCATGAATATGATTATTGTTTAAAATCGTACCTTGATTAGTAGGTTTATAAGAATCTTTAAGATTTGCTCAAAGTTATTTATAGATTCTTGGATTTGCTGTATTTTTAAAAGAATATTTCTATTAGGAACTCAATTCATCAAGATTTTGTTAGACATAATTAAATGATTTAAGCATGAATTTGATTAATTTGATTATTAAAAACGAGTACAATTTTAACAAAAATTTCAAATCTTGTAGAATTAATAGTTAGAATAACTCGAAATGAAATTATCATAGAGAAATAAAAACAACACAACGATAAAATATTTTAGATAATACCTTCTTGAATTAGGCTTGAATTACAATCAATACATACTTCTGGAGAAAGAATTATTTGAAAATCTAAAGACTTTAAACATCTACTAGTAAAAAGAGAGACTCTTGGAGATTTTTTAGACATGGGATGAACATTTTTTAGAGAATGAATTTTTTCTTGTGTCTTCAACTAAAGGACAGTCTATATTTATAATCATCTTGGAGTCTTTAAAGTCTTGAAATCATCTAGTGATATTTTTTGCCGTAAGAACCCATGGCCAATCAATAGAAATAATTACTTGTAAGTGGTTGTCCTTGAAAGTGGTTGTCATTCATCTTTTGAAACAATTGTCGTTTGTAATCAATGACCATCTTCTTTTGATAAAGCAAGCCATTATAGAGCATCTTCTAAAGTTTTTTTTGTCTTCATATCATCATTGATTATAGATTTGATAATAATTTTGATTAAAATTGTTTATACATAAATACATGAATACCTACATAGTATACATGCATTCGTATTTGAAAAACGAAAATTTGATAATAGAAGAAACGAAATATCCTACATTTAAAGTATTACATCAAATTTATGGATAATGATTTCTTATTCTTCATAAGGATCATCAAAAGGGTCTTGAGCGTCTTCAAATAAATCATTCTTTATAGATTTTGGAGAATCGTCAGAAACTGATGGAGTTTGGCGAATTTCTTGAAGTAATTTTTGAAGTTCTTCAGGGGAAGAGGTAGCAGCATCTTTAATTCTTGCAATTAGATCCACATCACTTTTAGGAAGAGTGTTGATAAAAGTGGCTTCAACTTCTGGTTTTTGAATATATATTTCTTGATAATGTTTAATTACTGCTTGTTCACTGGCTTGAGAAATCTTCATTTTATCCCACCATTTTGAGCGAAATTGGCGATTAAGCCAGGGAGGAGAGGAATCCTTTGCTTCTTGATAATGAAAAGTCCAAGACATTATCCATGGAACTTTAAATATCATGGTGAATTGTAACATGTATTCAAATTCTGGAATTTGTTGAATAAACAATTCTTTAAATCTAAAAGAAAATATTTAAGGAAGAAAAATTTATATCTACAAAACCATCATAATATTCAATAATATTTGAGATTTGTTTTGAAGAGTCTAATGGTTTTGGATCAATAACATTTTGTAAGTTCCAATTACATGATTGAGTTATATCAGACCATTTTAATCTTTTTGGTGTATGAACTTTGGTATGGTTAGTATTTGCTTCAAAAATAATTGTTTCATTTCTAGGACTTGATAAACGTGTTTTTGGTTCAAGTGTAGTTGTCATAGTTTTGTAACAAACACGATAAATTATTGCTAAAGGCTTTGTATCATCTTTAAATTCTAAATTTTTTGTTTCTATAGTTAAAACCAAAGTATCTAAAATATTTTTATCAAATAATCCTACAGAGAAATTTGGATAACAATTGAAATAAATAGGTCCGTTAGCAATATTTGTTTCAGCCATAGCTAAAATAGAATTTTGAAAATCTTTATGTCTCTTGTCTCTTAAAATAAGGAGAACAGGGGCATCTATTCCAATTCTAAATTGAGGCTTGATAGCAATTTGGACTAAACCGACATGTAAAAATTTATATTTCGTTCTCTGCTCTAGAATATATCGTGATGATAACAAATGTAAATTTTGTTGGTTTTGACCAATAGACAAAGTTTGTTCTGCCATTTTAATAGAATAACCTTGAAAATAATCAAAAGTTCCTATTCTATATATTGTATTAATATTAGTTTTAGGTATTGTCCAATTATTCAAACTTTGTTCTATGTTATTAACGGTTTCTTCAATAGAATTTATTTGATTATCATCATTATCTTGTTCATTGTTGATATTTTTACCAGTAATATATTTTTTTGGATAGTATGCCTAAAAATTTACTCATATTTAATTAATTTTGTTTTAAAATTCTATAAGAAAACTTACTTGTTTTAATAATGGTGAGCAGAGGGGAATCGTCCCGACGATGATTGTGGTCCGGCACCGCGACTTACGTCCTTATCTGCGCGCTTTATAATCCAACCAATCGCTGGTCTTGTCTCTGAATCATGCTTATTAAAACTTATAAATTTCTTATAGCATACTAAACCAAAATTAAATAAATTTGAAGTAAATATATCATGCATAACCACCCCAAAAACTTTTCTTGGCTCTGATACCATTTTTTTCTAGACGAAATTATCAATTAGAGATAATTATCAATTTTGGAACTAGCAAACAAATAGTTTTGTTTTTAGATAACGTATCTGTTTGTAACGAATTTTAATACTTGCTCTTATGAACCGTCTAACATCATGAATATGATTATTGTTTAAAACTGTATAACATCATGAATATGATTATTGTTTAAAATCGTACCTTGCTTAGTAGGTTTATAAGAATCTTTAAGATTTGCTCAAAGTTATTTATAGATTCTTGGATTTGCTGTATTTTTAAAAGAATATTTCTATTAGGAACTCAATTCATCAAGATTTTGTTAGACATAATTAAATGATTTAAGCATGAATTTGATTAATTTGATTATTAAAAACGAGTACAATTTTAACAAAAATTTCAAATCTTGTAGAATTAATAGTTAGAATAACTCGAAATGAAATTATCATAGAGAAATAAAAACAACACAACGATAAAATATTTTAGATAATACCTTTTTGAATTAGGCTTGAATTACAATCAATACATACTTCTGGAGAAAGAATTATTTGAAAATCAAAAGACTTTGAACATCTACTAGTAAAAAGAGAGACTCTTGGAGATTTTTTAGACATGGGATGAACATTTTTTAGAGAATGAATTTTTTCTTGTGTCTTCAACTAAAGGACAGTCTCTATTTATAATCATCTTGGAGTCTTTAAAGTCTTGAAATCATCTAGTGATATTTTTTGCCATAAGAACCCATGGCCAATCAATAGAAATAATTACTTGTAAGTGGTTGTCCTTGAAAGTGGTTGTCATTCATCTTTTGAAACAATTGTCGTTTGTAATCAATGACCATCTTCTTTTGATAAAGCAAGCCATTATAGAGCATCTTCTAAAGTTTTTTTGTCTTCATATCATCATTGATTATAGATTTGATAATAATTTTGATAAAAATTGTTTATACATAAATACATGAATACCTACATAGTATACATGCATTCGTATTTGAAAAACGAAAATTTGATAATAGAAGAAACGAAATATCCTACATTTAAAGTATTACATCAAATTTATGGATAATGATTTCTTATTCTTCATAAGGATCATCAAAAGGGTCTTGAGCGTCTTCAAATAAATCATTCTTTATAGATTTTGGAGAATCGTCAGAAACTGATGGAGTTTGGCGAATTTCTTGAAGTAATTTTTGAAGTTCTTCAGGGGAAGAGGTAGCAGCATCTTTAATTCTTGCAATTAGATCCACATCACTTTTAGGAAGATTGTTGATAAAAGTGGCTTCAACTTCTGGTTTTTGAATATATATTTCTTGATAATGTTTAATTACTGCTTGTTCACTGGCTTGAGAAATCTTCATTTTATCCCACCATTTTGAGCGAAATTGGCGATTAAGCCAGGGAGGAGAGGAATCCTTTGCTTCTTGATAATGAAAAGTCCAAGACATTATCCATGGAACTTTAAATATCATGGTGAATTGTAACATGTATTCAAATTCTGGAATTTGTTGAATAAACAATTCTTTAAATCTAAAAGAAAATATTTAAGGAAGAAAAATTTATATCTACAAAACCATCATAATATTCAATAATATTTGAGATTTGTTTTGAAGAGTCTAATGGTTTTGGATCAATAACATTTTGTAAGTTCCAATTACATGATTGAGTTATATCAGACCATTTTAATCTTTTTGGTGTATGAACTTTGGTATGGTTAGTATTTGCTTCAAAAATAATTGTTTCATTTCTAGGACTTGATAAACGTGTTTTTGGTTCAAGTGTAGTTGTCATAGTTTTGTAACAAACACGATAAATTATTGCTAAAGGCTTTGTATCATCTTTAAATTCTAAATTTTTTGTTTCTATAGTTAAAACCAAAGTATCTAAAATATTTTTATCAAATAATCCTACAGAGAAATTTGGATAACAATTGAAATAAATAGGTCCGTTAGCAATATTTGTTTCAGCCATAGCTAAAATAGAATTTTGAAAATCTTTATGTCTCTTGTCTCTTAAAATAAGGAGAACAGGGGCATCTATTCCAATTCTAAATTGAGGCTTCATAGCAATTTGGACTAAACCGACATGTAAAAATTTATATTTCGTTCTCTGCTCTAGAATATATCGTGATGATAACAAATGTAAATTTTGTTGGTTTTGACCAATAGACAAAGTTTGTTCTGCCATTTTAATAGAATAACCTTGAAAATAATCAAAAGTTCCTATTCTATATATTGTATTAATATTAGTTTTAGGTATTGTCCAATTATTCAAACTTTGTTCTATGTTATTAACGGTTTCTTCAATAGAATTTATTTGATTATCATCATTATCTTGTTCATTGTTGATATTTTTACCAGTAATATATTTTTTTGGATAGTATGCCTGAAAATTTACTCATATTTAATTAATTTTGTTTTAAAATTCTATAAGAAAACTTACTTGTTTTAATAATGGTGAGCAGAGGGGAATCGTCCCGACGATGATTGTGGTCCGGCACCGCGACTTACGTCCTTATCTGCGCGCTTTACGCTAATCCAACCAATCGCTGGTCTTGTCTCTGAATCATGCTTATTAAAACTTATAAATTTCTTATAGCATACTAAACCAAAATTAAATAAATTTGAAGTGAATATATCATGCATAACCACCCCAAAAACTTTTCTTGGCTCTGATACCATTTTTTTCTAGACGAAATTATCAATTAGAGATAATTATCAATTTTGGAACTAGCAAACAAATAGTTTTGTTTTTAGATAACGTATCTGTTTGTAACGAATTTTAATACTTGCTCTTATGAACCGTCTAACATCATGAATATGATTATTGTTTAAAACTGTATAACATCATGAATATGATTATTGTTTAAAATCGTACCTTGATTAGTAGGTTTATAAGAATCTTTAAGATTTGCTCAAAGTTATTTATAGATTCTTGGATTTGCTGTATTTTTAAAAGAATATTTCTATTAGGAACTCAATTCATCAAGATTTTGTTAGACATAATTAAATGATTTAAGCATGAATTTGATTAATTTGATTATTAAAAACGAGTACAATTTTAACAAAAATTTCAAATCTTGTAGAATTAATAGTTACAATAACTCGAAATGAAATTATCATAGAGGAATAAAAACAACACAACGATAAAATATTTTAGATAATACCTTCTTGAATTAGGCTTGAATTACAATCAATACATACTTCTGGAGAAAGAATTATTTGAAAATCTAAAGACTTTGAACATCTACTAGTAAAAAGAGAGACTCTTGGAGATTTTTTAGACATGGGATGAACATTTTTTAGAGAATGAATTTTTTCTTGTGTCTTCAACTAAAGGACAGTCTCTATTTATAATCATCTTGGAGTCTTTAAAGTCCTGAAATCATCTAGTGATATTTTTTGACGTAAGAACCCATGGCCAATCAATAGAAATAATTACTTGTAAGTGGTTGTCCTTGAAAGTGGTTGTCATTCATCTTTTGAAACAATTGTCGTTTGTAATCAATGACCATCTTCTTTTGATAAAGTAAGCCATTATAGAGCATCTTCTAAAGTTTTTTTGTCTTCATATCATCATTGATTATAGATTTGATAATAATTTTGATAAAAATTGTTTATACATAAATACATGAATACCTACATAGTATACATGCATTCGTATTTGAAAAACGAAAATTTGATAATAGAAGAAACGAAATATCCTACATTTAAAGTATTACATCAAATTTATGGATAATGATTTCTTATTCTTCATAAGGATCATCAAAAGGGTCTTGAGCGTCTTCAAATAAATCATTCTTTATAGATTTTGGAGAATCGTCAGAAACTGATGGAGTTTGGCGAATTTCTTGAAGTAATTTTTGAAGTTCTTCAGGGGAAGAGGTAGCAGCATCTTTAATTCTTTCAATTAGATCCACATCACTTTTAGGAAGATTGTTGATAAAAGTGGCTTCAACTTCTGGTTTTTGAATATATATTTCTTGATAATGTTTAATTACTGCTTGTTCACTGGCTTGAGAAATCTTCATTTTATCCCACCATTTTGAGCGAAATTGGCGATTAAGCCAGGGAGGAGAGGAATCCTTTGCTTCTTGATAATGAAAAGTCCAAGACATTATCCATGGAACTTTAAATATCATGGTGAATTGTAACATGTATTCAAATTCTGGAATTTGTTGAATAAACAATTCTTTAAATCTAAAAGAAAATATTTAAGGAAGAAAAATTTATATCTACAAAACCATCATAATATTCAATAATATTTGAGATTTGTTTTGAAGAGTCTAATGGTTTTGGATCAATAACATTTTGTAAGTTCCAATTACATGATTGAGTTATATCAGACCATTTTAATCTTTTTGGTGTATGAACTTTGGTATGGTTAGTATTTGCTTCAAAAATAATTGTTTCATTTCTAGGACTTGATAAACGTGTTTTTGGTTCAAGTGTAGTTGTCATAGTTTTGTAACAAACACGATAAATTATTGCTAAAGGCTTTGTATCATCTTTAAATTCTAAATTTTTTGTTTCTATAGTTAAAACCAAAGTATCTAAAATATTTTTATCAAATAATCCTACAGAGAAATTTGGATAACAATTGAAATAAATAGGTCCGTTAGCAATATTTGTTTCAGCCATAGCTAAAATAGAATTTTGAAAATCTTTATGTCTCTTGTCTCTTAAAATAAGGAGAACAGGGGCATCTATTCCAATTCTAAATTGAGGCTTGATAGCAATTTGGACTAAACCGACATGTAAAAATTTATATTTCGTTCTCTGCTCTAGAATATATCGTGATGATAACAAATGTAAATTTTGTTGGTTTTGACCAATAGACAAAGTTTGTTCTGCCATTTTAATAGAATAACCTTGAAAATAATCAAAAGTTCCTATTCTATATATTGTATTAATATTAGTTTTAGGTATTGTCCAATTATTCAAACTTTGTTCTATGTTATTAACGGTTTCTTCAATAGAATTTATTTGATTATCATCATTATCTTGTTCATTGTTGATATTTTTACCAGTAATATATTTTTTTGGATAGTATGCCTGAAAATTTACTCATATTTAATTAATTTTGTTTTAAAATTCTATAAGAAAACTTACTTGTTTTAATAATGGTGAGCAGAGGGGAATCGTCCCGACGATGATTGTGGTCCGGCACCGCGACTTACGTCCTTATCTGCGCGCTTTACGCTAATCCAACCAATCGCTGGTCTTGTCTCTGAATCATGCTTATTAAAACTTATAAATTTCTTATAGCATACTAAACCAAAATTAAATAAATTTGAAGTGAATATATCATGCATAACCACCCCAAAAACTTTTCTTGGCTCTGATACCATTTTTTTCTAGACGAAATTATCAATTAGAGATAATTATCAATTTTGGAACTAGCAAACAAATAGTTTTGTTTTTAGATAACGTATCTGTTTGTAACGAATTTTAATACTTGCTCTTATGAACCGTCTAACATCATGAATATGATTATTGTTTAAAACTGTATAACATCATGAATATGATTATTGTTTAAAATCGTACCTTGATTAGTAGGTTTATAAGAATCTTTAAGATTTGCTCAAAGTTATTTATAGATTCTTGGATTTGCTGTATTTTTAAAAGAATATTTCTATTAGGAACTCAATTCATCAAGATTTTGTTAGACATAATTAAATGATTTAAGCATGAATTTGATTAATTTGATTATTAAAAACGAGTATAATTTTAACAAAAATTTCAAATCTTGTAGAATTAATAGTTAGAATAACTCGAAATGAAATTATCATAGTGAAATAAAAACAGCACAACGATAAAATATTTTAGATAATACCTTCTTGAATTAGGCTTGAATTACAATCAATACATACTTCTGGAGAAAGAATTATTTGAAAATCTAAAGACTTTGAACATCTACTAGTAAAAAGAGAGACTCTTGGAGATTTTTTAGACATGAGATGAACATTTTTTAGAGAATGAATTTTTTCTTGTGTCTTCAACTAAAGGACAGTCTCTATTTATAATCATCTTGGAGTCTTTAAAGTCTTGAAATCATCTAGTGATATTTTTTTCCGTAAGAACCCATGGCCAATCAATAGAAATAATTACTTGCAAGTGGTTGTCCTTGAAAGTGGTTGTCATTCATCTTTTGAAACAATTATCGTTTGTAATCAATGACCATCTTCTTTTGATAAAGCAAGCCATTATAGAGCATCTTCGAAAGTTTTTTTTGTCTTCATATCATCATTGATTATAGATTTGATAATAATTTTGATAAAAATTGTTTATACATAAATACATGAATACCTACATAGTATACATGCATTCGTATTTGAAAAACGAAAATTTGATAATAGAAGAAACGAAATATCCTACATTTAAAGTATTACATCAAATTTATGGATAATGATTTCTTATTCTTCATAAGGATCATCAAAAGGGTCTTGAGCGTCTTCAAATAAATCATTCTTTATAGATTTTGGAGAATCGTCAGAAACTGATGGAGTTTGGCGAATTTCTTGAAGTAATTTTTGAAGTTCTTCAGGGGAAGAGGTAGCAGCATCTTTAATTCTTTCAATTAGATCCACATCACTTTTAGGAAGATTGTTGATAAAAGTGGCTTCAACTTCTGGTTTTTGAATATATATTTCTTGATAATGTTTAATTACTGCTTGTTCACTGGCTTGAGAAATCTTCATTTTATCCCACCATTTTGAGCGAAATTGGCGATTAAGCCAGGGAGGAGAGGAATCCTTTGCTTCTTGATAATGAAAAGTCCAAGACATTATCCATGGAACTTTAAATATCATGGTGAATTGTAACATGTATTCAAATTCTGGAATTTGTTGAATAAACAATTCTTTAAATCTAAAAGAAAATATTTAAGGAAGAAAAATTTATATCTACAAAACCATCATAATATTCAATAATATTTGAGATTTGTTTTGAAGAGTCTAATGGTTTTGGATCAATAACATTTTGTAAGTTCCAATTACATGATTGAGTTATATCAGACCATTTTAATCTTTTTGGTGTATGAACTTTGGTATGGTTAGTATTTGCTTCAAAAATAATTGTTTCATTTCTAGGACTTGATAAACGTGTTTTTGGTTCAAGTGTAGTTGTCATAGTTTTGTAACAAACACGATAAATTATTGCTAAAGGCTTTGTATCATCTTTAAATTCTAAATTTTTTGTTTCTATAGTTAAAACCAAAGTATCTAAAATATTTTTATCAAATAATCCTACAGAGAAATTTGGATAACAATTGAAATAAATAGGTCCGTTAGCAATATTTGTTTCAGCCATAGCTAAAATAGAATTTTGAAAATCTTTATGTCTCTTGTCTCTTAAAATAAGGAGAACAGGGGCATCTATTCCAATTCTAAATTGAGGCTTGATAGCAATTTGGACTAAACCGACATGTAAAAATTTATATTTCGTTCTCTGCTCTAGAATATATCGTGATGATAACAAATGTAAATTTTGTTGGTTTTGACCAATAGACAAAGTTTGTTCTGCCATTTTAATAGAATAACCTTGAAAATAATCAAAAGTTCCTATTCTATATATTGTATTAATATTAGTTTTAGGTATTGTCCAATTATTCAAACTTTGTTCTATGTTATTAACGGTTTCTTCAATAGAATTTATTTGATTATCATCATTATCTTGTTCATTGTTGATATTTTTACCAGTAATATATTTTTTTGGATAGTATGCCTGAAAATTTACTCATATTTAATTAATTTTGTTTTAAAATTCTATAAGAAAACTTACTTGTTTTAATAATGGTGAGCAGAGGGGAATCGTCCCGACGATGATTGTGGTCCGGCACCGCGACTTACGTCCTTATCTGCGCGCTTTACGCTAATCCAACCAATCGCTGGTCTTGTCTCTGAATCATGCTTATTAAAACTTATAAATTTCTTATAGCATACTAAACCAAAATTAAATAAATTTGAAGTGAATATATCATGCATAACCACCCCAAAAACTTTTCTTGGCTCTGATACCATTTTTTTCTAGACGAAATTATCAATTAGAGATAATTATCAATTTTGGAACTAGCAAACAAATAGTTTTGTTTTTAGATAACGTATCTGTTTGTAACGAATTTTAATACTTGCTCTTATGAACCGTCTAACATCATGAATATGATTATTGTTTAAAACTGTATAACATCATGAATATGATTATTGTTTAAAATCGTACCTTGATTAGTAGGTTTATAAGAATCTTTAAGATTTGCTCAAAGTTATTTATAGATTCTTGGATTTGCTGTATTTTTAAAAGAATATTTCTATTAGGAACTCAATTCATCAAGATTTTGTTAGACATAATTAAATGATTTAAGCATGAATTTGATTAATTTGATTATTAAAAACGAGTACAATTTTAACAAAAATTTCAAATCTTGTAGAATTAATAGTTAGAATAACTCGAAATGAAATTATCATAGTGAAATAAAAACAGCACAACGATAAAATATTTTAGATAATACCTTCTTGAATTAGGCTTGAATTACAATCAATACATACTTCTGGAGAAAGAATTATTTGAAAATCTAAAGACTTTGAACATCTACTAGTAAAAAGAGAGACTCTTGGAGATTTTTTAGACATGAGATGAACATTTTTTAGAGAATGAATTTTTTCTTGTGTCTTCAACTAAAGGACAGTCTCTATTTATAATCATCTTGGAGTCTTTAAAGTCTTGAAATCATCTAGTGATATTTTTTTCCGTAAGAACCCATGGCCAATCAATAGAAATAATTACTTGCAAGTGGTTGTCCTTGAAAGTGGTTGTCATTCATCTTTTGAAACAATTATCGTTTGTAATCAATGACCATCTTCTTTTGATAAAGCAAGCCATTATAGAGCATCTTCGAAAGTTTTTTTTGTCTTCATATCATCATTGATTATAGATTTGATAATAATTTTGATAAAAATTGTTTATACATAAATACATGAATACCTACATAGTATACATGCATTCGTATTTGAAAAACGAAAATTTGATAATAGAAGAAACGAAATATCCTACATTTAAAGTATTACATCAAATTTATGGATAATGATTTCTTATTCTTCATAAGGATCATCAAAAGGGTCTTGAGCGTCTTCAAATAAATCATTCTTTATAGATTTTGGAGAATCGTCAGAAACTGATGGAGTTTGGCGAATTTCTTGAAGTAATTTTTGAAGTTCTTCAGGGGAAGAGGTAGCAGCATCTTTAATTCTTGCAATTAGATCCACATCACTTTTAGGAAGAGTGTTGATAAAAGTGGCTTCAACTTCTGGTTTTTGAATATATATTTCTTGATAATGTTTAATTACTGCTTGTTCACTGGCTTGAGAAATCTTCATTTTATCCCACCATTTTGAGCGAAATTGGCGATTAAGCCAGGGAGGAGAGGAATCCTTTGCTTCTTGATAATGAAAAGTCCAAGACATTATCCATGGAACTTTAAATATCATGGTGAATTGTAACATGTATTCAAATTCTGGAATTTGTTGAATAAACAATTCTTTAAATCTAAAAGAAAATATTTAAGGAAGAAAAATTTATATCTACAAAACCATCATAATATTCAATAATATTTGAGATTTGTTTTGAAGAGTCTAATGGTTTTGGATCAATAACATTTTGTAAGTTCCAATTACATGATTGAGTTATATCAGACCATTTTAATCTTTTTGGTGTATGAACTTTGGTATGGTTAGTATTTGCTTCAAAAATAATTGTTTCATTTCTAGGACTTGATAAACGTGTTTTTGGTTCAAGTGTAGTTGTCATAGTTTTGTAACAAACACGATAAATTATTGCTAAAGGCTTTGTATCATCTTTAAATTCTAAATTTTTTGTTTCTATAGTTAAAACCAAAGTATCTAAAATATTTTTATCAAATAATCCTACAGAGAAATTTGGATAACAATTGAAATAAATAGGTCCGTTAGCAATATTTGTTTCAGCCATAGCTAAAATAGAATTTTGAAAATCTTTATGTCTCTTGTCTCTTAAAATAAGGAGAACAGGGGCATCTATTCCAATTCTAAATTGAGGCTTGATAGCAATTTGGACTAAACCGACATGTAAAAATTTATATTTCGTTCTCTGCTCTAGAATATATCGTGATGATAACAAATGTAAATTTTGTTGGTTTTGACCAATAGACAAAGTTTGTTCTGCCATTTTAATAGAATAACCTTGAAAATAATCAAAAGTTCCTATTCTATATATTGTATTAATATTAGTTTTAGGTATTGTCCAATTATTCAAACTTTGTTCTATGTTATTAACGGTTTCTTCAATAGAATTTATTTGATTATCATCATTATCTTGTTCATTGTTGATATTTTTACCAGTAATATATTTTTTTGGATAGTATGCCTGAAAATTTACTCATATTTAATTAATTTTGTTTTAAAATTCTATAAGAAAACTTACTTGTTTTAATAATGGTGAGCAGAGGGGAATCGTCCCGACGATGATTGTGGTCCGGCACCGCGACTTACGTCCTTATCTGCGCGCTTTATAATCCAACCAATCGCTGGTCTTGTCTCTGAATCATGCTTATTAAAACTTATAAATTTCTTATAGCATACTAAACCAAAATTAAATAAATTTGAAGTAAATATATCATGCATAACCACCCCAAAAACTTTTCTTGGCTCTGATACCATTTTTTTCTAGACGAAATTATCAATTAGAGATAATTATCAATTTTGGAACTAGCAAACAAATAGTTTTGTTTTTAGATAACGTATCTGTTTGTAACGAATTTTAATACTTGCTCTTATGAACCGTCTAACATCATGAATATGATTATTGTTTAAAACTGTATAACATCATGAATATGATTATTGTTTAAAATCGTACCTTGATTAGTAGGTTTATAAGAATCTTTAAGATTTGCTCAAAGTTATTTATAGATTCTTGGATTTGCTGTATTTTTAAAAGAATATTTCTATTAGGAACTCAATTCATCAAGATTTTGTTAGACATAATTAAATGATTTAAGCATGAATTTGATTAATTTGATTATTAAAAACGAGTACAATTTTAACAAAAATTTCAAATCTTGTAGAATTAATAGTTAGAATAACTCGAAATGAAATTATCATAGAGAAATAAAAACAACACAACGATAAAATATTTTAGATAATACCTTCTTGAATTAGGCTTGAATTACAATCAATACATACTTCTGGAGAAAGAATTATTTGAAAATCTAAAGACTTTAAACATCTACTAGTAAAAAGAGAGACTCTTGGAGATTTTTTAGACATGGGATGAACATTTTTTAGAGAATGAATTTTTTCTTGTGTCTTCAACTAAAGGACAGTCTATATTTATAATCATCTTGGAGTCTTTAAAGTCTTGAAATCATCTAGTGATATTTTTTGCCGTAAGAACCCATGGCCAATCAATAGAAATAATTACTTGTAAGTGGTTGTCCTTGAAAGTGGTTGTCATTCATCTTTTGAAACAATTGTCGTTTGTAATCAATGACCATCTTCTTTTGATAAAGCAAGCCATTATAGAGCATCTTCTAAAGTTTTTTTTGTCTTCATATCATCATTGATTATAGATTTGATAATAATTTTGATTAAAATTGTTTATACATAAATACATGAATACCTACATAGTATACATGCATTCGTATTTGAAAAACGAAAATTTGATAATAGAAGAAACGAAATATCCTACATTTAAAGTATTACATCAAATTTATGGATAATGATTTCTTATTCTTCATAAGGATCATCAAAAGGGTCTTGAGCGTCTTCAAATAAATCATTCTTTATAGATTTTGGAGAATCGTCAGAAACTGATGGAGTTTGGCGAATTTCTTGAAGTAATTTTTGAAGTTCTTCAGGGGAAGAGGTAGCAGCATCTTTAATTCTTGCAATTAGATCCACATCACTTTTAGGAAGAGTGTTGATAAAAGTGGCTTCAACTTCTGGTTTTTGAATATATATTTCTTGATAATGTTTAATTACTGCTTGTTCACTGGCTTGAGAAATCTTCATTTTATCCCACCATTTTGAGCGAAATTGGCGATTAAGCCAGGGAGGAGAGGAATCCTTTGCTTCTTGATAATGAAAAGTCCAAGACATTATCCATGGAACTTTAAATATCATGGTGAATTGTAACATGTATTCAAATTCTGGAATTTGTTGAATAAACAATTCTTTAAATCTAAAAGAAAATATTTAAGGAAGAAAAATTTATATCTACAAAACCATCATAATATTCAATAATATTTGAGATTTGTTTTGAAGAGTCTAATGGTTTTGGATCAATAACATTTTGTAAGTTCCAATTACATGATTGAGTTATATCAGACCATTTTAATCTTTTTGGTGTATGAACTTTGGTATGGTTAGTATTTGCTTCAAAAATAATTGTTTCATTTCTAGGACTTGATAAACGTGTTTTTGGTTCAAGTGTAGTTGTCATAGTTTTGTAACAAACACGATAAATTATTGCTAAAGGCTTTGTATCATCTTTAAATTCTAAATTTTTTGTTTCTATAGTTAAAACCAAAGTATCTAAAATATTTTTATCAAATAATCCTACAGAGAAATTTGGATAACAATTGAAATAAATAGGTCCGTTAGCAATATTTGTTTCAGCCATAGCTAAAATAGAATTTTGAAAATCTTTATGTCTCTTGTCTCTTAAAATAAGGAGAACAGGGGCATCTATTCCAATTCTAAATTGAGGCTTGATAGCAATTTGGACTAAACCGACATGTAAAAATTTATATTTCGTTCTCTGCTCTAGAATATATCGTGATGATAACAAATATAAATTTTGTTGGTTTTGACCAATAGACAAAGTTTGTTCTGCCATTTTAATAGAATAACCTTGAAAATAATCAAAAGTTCCTATTCTATATATTGTATTAATATTAGTTTTAGGTATTGTCCAATTATTCAAACTTTGTTCTATGTTATTAACGGTTTCTTCAATAGAATTTATTTGATTATCATCATTATCTTGTTCATTGTTGATATTTTTACCAGTAATATATTTTTTTGGATAGTATGCCTAAAAATTTACTCATATTTAATTAATTTTGTTTTAAAATTCTATAAGAAAACTTACTTGTTTTAATAATGGTGAGCAGAGGGGAATCGTCCCGACGATGATTGTGGTCCGGCACCGCGACTTACGTCCTTATCTGCGCGCTTTACGCTAATCCAACCAATCGCTGGTCTTGTCTCTGAATCATGCTTATTAAAACTTATAAATTTCTTATAGCATACTAAACCAAAATTAAATAAATTTGAAGTAAATATATCATGCATAACCACCCCAAAAACTTTTCTTGGCTCTGATACCATTTTTTTCTAGACGAAATTATCAATTAGAGATAATTATCAATTTTGGAACTAGCAAACAAATAGTTTTGTTTTTAGATAACGTATCTGTTTGTAACGAATTTTAATACTTGCTCTTATGAACCGTCTAACATCATGAATATGATTATTGTTTAAAACTGTATAACATCATGAATATGATTATTGTTTAAAATCGTACCTTGATTAGTAGGTTTATAAGAATCTTTAAGATTTGCTCAAAGTTATTTATAGATTCTTGGATTTGCTGTATTTTTAAAAGAATATTTCTATTAGGAACTCAATTCATCAAGATTTTGTTAGACATAATTAAATGATTTAAGCATGAATTTGATTAATTTGATTATTAAAAACGAGTACAATTTTAACAAAAATTTCAAATCTTGTAGAATTAATAGTTAGAATAACTCGAAATGAAATTATCATAGAGGAATAAAAACAGCACAACGATTAAATATTTTAGATAATACCTTCTTGAATTAGGCTTGAATTACAATCAATACATACTTCTGGAGAAAGAATTATTTGAAAATCTAAAGACTTTGAACATCTACTAGTAAAAAGAGAGACTCTTGGAGATTTTTTAGACATGAGATGAACATTTTTTAGAGAATGAATTTTTTCTTGTGTCTTCAACTAAAGGACAGTCTCTATTTATAATCATCTTGGAGTCTTTAAAGTCCTGAAATCATCTAGTGATATTTTTTGACGTAAGAACCCATGGCCAATCAATAGAAATAATTACTTGCAAGTGGTTGTCCTTGAAAGTGGTTGTCATTCATCTTTTGAAACAATTATCGTTTGTAATCAATGACCATCTTCTTTTGATAAAGCAAGCCATTATAGAGCATCTTCGAAAGTTTTTTTTGTCTTCATATCATCATTGATTATAGATTTGATAATAATTTTGATAAAAATTGTTTATACATAAATACATGAATACCTACATAGTATACATGCATTCGTATTTGAAAAACGAAAATTTGATAATAGAAGAAACGAAATATCCTACATTTAAAGTATTACATCAAATTTATGGATAATGATTTCTTATTCTTCATAAGGATCATCAAAAGGGTCTTGAGCGTCTTCAAATAAATCATTCTTTATAGATTTTGGAGAATCGTCAGAAACTGATGGAGTTTGGCGAATTTCTTGAAGTAATTTTTGAAGTTCTTCAGGGGAAGAGGTAGCAGCATCTTTAATTCTTGCAATTAGATCCACATCACTTTTAGGAAGAGTGTTGATAAAAGTGGCTTCAACTTCTGGTTTTTGAATATATATTTCTTGATAATGTTTAATTACTGCTTGTTCACTGGCTTGAGAAATCTTCATTTTATCCCACCATTTTGAGCGAAATTGGCGATTAAGCCAGGGAGGAGAGGAATCCTTTGCTTCTTGATAATGAAAAGTCCAAGACATTATCCATGGAACTTTAAATATCATGGTGAATTGTAACATGTATTCAAATTCTGGAATTTGTTGAATAAACAATTCTTTAAATCTAAAAGAAAATATTTAAGGAAGAAAAATTTATATCTACAAAACCATCATAATATTCAATAATATTTGAGATTTGTTTTGAAGAGTCTAATGGTTTTGGATCAATAGCATTTTGTAAGTTCCAATTACATGATTGAGTTATATCAGACCATTTTAATCTTTTTGGTGTATGAACTTTGGTATGGTTAGTATTTGCTTCAAAAATAATTGTTTCATTTCTAGGACTTGATAAACGTGTTTTTGGTTCAAGTGTAGTTGTCATAGTTTTGTAACAAACACGATAAATTATTGCTAAAGGCTTTGTATCATCTTTAAATTCTAAATTTTTTGTTTCTATAGTTAAAACCAAAGTATCTAAAATATTTTTATCAAATAATCCTACAGAGAAATTTGGATAACAATTGAAATAAATAGGTCCGTTAGCAATATTTGTTTCAGCCATAGCTAAAATAGAATTTTGAAAATCTTTATGTCTCTTGTCTCTTAAAATAAGGAGAACAGGGGCATCTATTCTAATTCTAAATTGAGGCTTGATAGCAATTTGGACTAAACCGACATGTAAAAATTTATATTTCGTTCTCTGCTCTAGAATATATCGTGATGATAACAAATGTAAATTTTGTTGGTTTTGACCAATAGACAAAGTTTGTTCTGCCATTTTAATAGAATAACCTTGAAAATAATCAAAAGTTCCTATTCTATATATTGTATTAATATTAGTTTTAGGTATTGTCCAATTATTCAAACTTTGTTCTATGTTATTAACGGTTTCTTCAATAGAATTTATTTGATTATCATCATTATCTTGTTCATTGTTGATATTTTTACCAGTAATATATTTTTTTGGATAGTATGCCTGAAAATTTACTCATATTTAATTAATTTTGTTTTAAAATTCTATAAGAAAACTTACTTGTTTTAATAATGGTGAGCAGAGGGGAATCGTCCCGACGATGATTGTGGTCCGGCACCGCGACTTACGTCCTTATCTGCGCGCTTTACGCTAATCCAACCAATCGCTGGTCTTGTCTCTGAATCATGCTTATTAAAACTTATAAATTTCTTATAGCATACTAAACCAAAATTAAATAAATTTGAAGTGAATATATCATGCATAACCACCCCAAAAACTTTTCTTGGCTCTGATACCATTTTTTTCTAGACGAAATTATCAATTAGAGATAATTATCAATTTTGGAACTAGCAAACAAATAGTTTGTTTTTAGATAACGTATCTGTTTGTAACGAATTTTAATACTTGCTCTTATGAACCGTCTAACATCATGAATATGATTATTGTTTAAAACTGTATAACATCATGAATATGATTATTGTTTAAAATCGTACCTTGATTAGTAGGTTTATAAGAATCTTTAAGATTTGCTCAAAGTTATTTATAGATTCTTGGATTTGCTGTATTTTTAAAAGAATATTTCTATTAGGAACTCAATTCATCAAGATTTTGTTAGACATAATTAAATGATTTAAGCATGAATTTGATTAATTTGATTATTAAAAACGAGTACAATTTTAACAAAAATTTCAAATCTTGTAGAATTAATAGTTAGAATAACTCGAAATGAAATTATCATAGTGAAATAAAAACAGCACAACGATAAAATATTTTAGATAATACCTTCTTGAATTAGGCTTGAATTACAATCAATACATACTTCTGGAGAAAGAATTATTTGAAAATCTAAAGACTTTGAACATCTACTAGTAAAAAGAGAGACTCTTGGAGATTTTTTAGACATGAGATGAACATTTTTTAGAGAATGAATTTTTTCTTGTGTCTTCAACTAAAGGACAGTCTCTATTTATAATCATCTTGGAGTCTTTAAAGTCTTGAAATCATCTAGTGATATTTTTTTCCGTAAGAACCCATGGCCAATCAATAGAAATAATTACTTGCAAGTGGTTGTCCTTGAAAGTGGTTGTCATTCATCTTTTGAAACAATTATCGTTTGTAATCAATGACCATCTTCTTTTGATAAAGCAAGCCATTATAGAGCATCTTCTAAAGTTTTTTTGTCTTCATATCATCATTGATTATAGATTTGATAATAATTTTGATAAAAATTGTTTATACATAAATACATGAATACCTACATAGTATACATGCATTCGTATTTGAAAAACGAAAATTTGATAATAGAAGAAACGAAATATCCTACATTTAAAGTATTACATCAAATTTATGGATAATGATTTCTTATTCTTCATAAGGATCATCAAAAGGGTCTTGAGCGTCTTCAAATAAATCATTCTTTATAGATTTTGGAGAATCGTCAGAAACTGATGGAGTTTGGCGAATTTCTTGAAGTAATTTTTGAAGTTCTTCAGGGGAAGAGGTAGCAGCATCTTTAATTCTTGCAATTAGATCCACATCACTTTTAGGAAGATTGTTGATAAAAGTGGCTTCAACTTCTGGTTTTTGAATATATATTTCTTGATAATGTTTAATTACTGCTTGTTCACTGGCTTGAGAAATCTTCATTTTATCCCACCATTTTGAGCGAAATTGGCGATTAAGCCAGGGAGGAGAGGAATCCTTTGCTTCTTGATAATGAAAAGTCCAAGACATTATCCATGGAACTTTAAATATCATGGTGAATTGTAACATGTATTCAAATTCTGGAATTTGTTGAATAAACAATTCTTTAAATCTAAAAGAAAATATTTAAGGAAGAAAAATTTATATCTACAAAACCATCATAATATTCAATAATATTTGAGATTTGTTTTGAAGAGTCTAATGGTTTTGGATCAATAACATTTTGTAAGTTCCAATTACATGATTGAGTTATATCAGACCATTTTAATCTTTTTGGTGTATGAACTTTGGTATGGTTAGTATTTGCTTCAAAAATAATTGTTTCATTTCTAGGACTTGATAAACGTGTTTTTGGTTCAAGTGTAGTTGTCATAGTTTTGTAACAAACACGATAAATTATTGCTAAAGGCTTTGTATCATCTTTAAATTCTAAATTTTTTGTTTCTATAGTTAAAACCAAAGTATCTAAAATATTTTTATCAAATAATCCTACAGAGAAATTTGGATAACAATTGAAATAAATAGGTCCGTTAGCAATATTTGTTTCAGCCATAGCTAAAATAGAATTTTGAAAATCTTTATGTCTCTTGTCTCTTAAAATAAGGAGAACAGGGGCATCTATTCCAATTCTAAATTGAGGCTTGATAGCAATTTGGACTAAACCGACATGTAAAAATTTATATTTCGTTCTCTGCTCTAGAATATATCGTGATGATAACAAATGTAAATTTTGTTGGTTTTGACCAATAGACAAAGTTTGTTCTGCCATTTTAATAGAATAACCTTGAAAATAATCAAAAGTTCCTATTCTATATATTGTATTAATATTAGTTTTAGGTATTGTCCAATTATTCAAACTTTGTTCTATGTTATTAACGGTTTCTTCAATAGAATTTATTTGATTATCATCATTATCTTGTTCATTGTTGATATTTTTACCAGTAATATATTTTTTTGGATAGTATGCCTGAAAATTTACTCATATTTAATTAATTTTGTTTTAAAATTCTATAAGAAAACTTACTTGTTTTAATAATGGTGAGCAGAGGGGAATCGTCCCGACGATGATTGTGGTCCGGCACCGCGACTTACGTCCTTATCTGCGCGCTTTACGCTAATCCAACCAATCGCTGGTCTTGTCTCTGAATCATGCTTATTAAAACTTATAAATTTCTTATAGCATACTAAACCAAAATTAAATAAATTTGAAGTAAATATATCATGCATAACCACCCCAAAAACTTTTCTTGGCTCTGATACCATTTTTTTCTAGACGAAATTATCAATTAGAGATAATTATCAATTTTGGAACTAGCAAACAAATAGTTTTGTTTTTAGATAACGTATCTGTTTGTAACGAATTTTAATACTTGCTCTTATGAACCGTCTAACATCATGAATATGATTATTGTTTAAAACTGTATAACATCATGAATATGATTATTGTTTAAAATCGTACCTTGATTAGTAGGTTTATAAGAATCTTTAAGATTTGCTCAAAGTTATTTATAGATTCTTGGATTTGCTGTATTTTTAAAAGAATATTTCTATTAGGAACTCAATTCATCAAGATTTTGTTAGACATAATTAAATGATTTAAGCATGAATTTGATTAATTTGATTATTAAAAACGAGTACAATTTTAACAAAAATTTCAAATCTTGTAGAATTAATAGTTAGAATAACTCGAAATGAAATTATCATAGAGAAATAAAAACAACACAACGATAAAATATTTTAGATAATACCTTCTTGAATTAGGCTTGAATTACAATCAATACATACTTCAGGAGAAAGAATTATTTGAAAATCTAAAGACTTTGAACATCTACTAGTAAAAAGAGAGACTCTTGGAGATTTTTTAGACATGGGATGAACATTTTTTAGAGAATGAATTTTTTCTTGTGTCTTCAACTAAAGGACAGTCTCTATTTATAATCATCTTGGAGTCTTTAAAGTCTTGAAATCATCTAGTGATATTTTTTGCCGTAAGAACCCATGGTCAATCAATAGAAATAATTACTTGTAAGTGGTTGTCCTTGAAAGTGGTTGTCATTCATCTTTTGAAACAATTGTCGTTTGTAATCAATGACCATCTTCTTTTGATAAAGCAAGCCATTATAGAGCATCTTCTAAAGTTTTTTTGTCTTCATATCATCATTGATTATAGATTTGATAATAATTTTGATAAAAATTGTTTATACATAAATACATGAATACCTACATAGTATACATGCATTCGTATTTGAAAAACGAAAATTTGATAATAGAAGAAACGAAATATCCTACATTTAAAGTATTACATCAAATTTATGGATAATGATTTCTTATTCTTCATAAGGATCATCAAAAGGGTCTTGAGCGTCTTCAAATAAATCATTCTTTATAGATTTTGGAGAATCGTCAGAAACTGATGGAGTTTGGCGAATTTCTTGAAGTAATTTTTGAAGTTCTTCAGGGGAAGAGGTAGCAGCATCTTTAATTCTTGCAATTAGATCCACATCACTTTTAGGAAGAGTGTTGATAAAAGTGGCTTCAACTTCTGGTTTTTGAATATATATTTCTTGATAATGTTTAATTACTGCTTGTTCACTGGCTTGAGAAATCTTCATTTTATCCCACCATTTTGAGCGAAATTGGCGATTAAGCCAGGGAGGAGAGGAATCCTTTGCTTCTTGATAATGAAAAGTCCAAGACATTATCCATGGAACTTTAAATATCATGGTGAATTGTAACATGTATTCAAATTCTGGAATTTGTTGAATAAACAATTCTTTAAATCTAAAAGAAAATATTTAAGGAAGAAAAATTTATATCTACAAAACCATCATAATATTCAATAATATTTGAGATTTGTTTTGAAGAGTCTAATGGTTTTGGATCAATAACATTTTGTAAGTTCCAATTACATGATTGAGTTATATCAGACCATTTTAATCTTTTTGGTGTATGAACTTTGGTATGGTTAGTATTTGCTTCAAAAATAATTGTTTCATTTCTAGGACTTGATAAACGTGTTTTTGGTTCAAGTGTAGTTGTCATAGTTTTGTAACAAACACGATAAATTATTGCTAAAGGCTTTGTATCATCTTTAAATTCTAAATTTTTTGTTTCTATAGTTAAAACCAAAGTATCTAAAATATTTTTATCAAATAATCCTACAGAGAAATTTGGATAACAATTGAAATAAATAGGTCCGTTAGCAATATTTGTTTCAGCCATAGCTAAAATAGAATTTTGAAAATCTTTATGTCTCTTGTCTCTTAAAATAAGGAGAACAGGGGCATCTATTCCAATTCTAAATTGAGGCTTGATAGCAATTTGGACTAAACCGACATGTAAAAATTTATATTTCGTTCTCTGCTCTAGAATATATCGTGATGATAACAAATGTAAATTTTGTTGGTTTTGACCAATAGACAAAGTTTGTTCTGCCATTTTAATAGAATAACCTTGAAAATAATCAAAAGTTCCTATTCTATATATTGTATTAATATTAGTTTTAGGTATTGTCCAATTATTCAAACTTTGTTCTATGTTATTAACGGTTTCTTCAATAGAATTTATTTGATTATCATCATTATCTTGTTCATTGTTGATATTTTTACCAGTAATATATTTTTTTGGATAGTATGCCTGAAAATTTACTCATATTTAATTAATTTTGTTTTAAAATTCTATAAGAAAACTTACTTGTTTTAATAATGGTGAGCAGAGGGGAATCGTCCCGACGATGATTGTGGTCCGGCACCGCGACTTACGTCCTTATTTGCGCGCTTTACGCTAATCCAACCAATCGCTGGTCTTGTCTCTGAATCATGCTTATTAAAACTTATAAATTTCTTATAGCATACTAAACCAAAATTAAATAAATTTGAAGTAAATATATCATGCATAACCACCCCAAAAACTTTTCTTGGCTCTGATACCATTTTTTTCTAGACGAAATTATCAATTAGAGATAATTATCAATTTTGGAACTAGCAAACAAATAGTTTTGTTTTTAGATAACGTATCTGTTTGTAACGAATTTTAATACTTGCTCTTATGAACCGTCTAACATCATGAATATGATTATTGTTTAAAACTGTATAACATCATGAATATGATTATTGTTTAAAATCGTACCTTGATTAGTAGGTTTATAAGAATCTTTAAGATTTGCTCAAAGTTATTTATAGATTCTTGGATTTGCTGTATTTTTAAAAGAATATTTCTATTAGGAACTCAATTCATCAAGATTTTGTTAGACATAATTAAATGATTTAAGCATGAATTTGATTAATTTGATTATTAAAAACGAGTACAATTTTAACAAAAATTTCAAATCTTGTAGAATTAATAGTTAGAATAACTCGAAATGAAATTATCATAGTGAAATAAAAACAACACAACGATAAAATATTTTAGATAATACCTTCTTGAATTAGGCTTGAATTACAATCAATACATACTTCAGGAGAAAGAATTATTTGAAAATCTAAAGACTTTGAACATCTACTAGTAAAAAGAGAGACTCTTGGAGATTTTTTAGACATGAGATGAACATTTTTTAGAGAATGAATTTTTTCTTGTGTCTTCAACTAAAGGACAGTCTCTATTTATAATCATCTTGGAGTCTTTAAAGTCTTGAAATCATCTAGTGATATTTTTTTCCGTAAGAACCCATGGCCAATCAATAGAAATAATTACTTGCAAGTGGTTGTCCTTGAAAGTGGTTGTCATTCATCTTTTGAAACAATTATCGTTTGTAATCAATGACCATCTTCTTTTGATAAAGCAAGCCATTATAGAGCATATTCTAAAGTTTTTTTGTCTTCATATCATCATTGATTATAGATTTGATAATAATTTTGATAAAAATTGTTTATACATAAATACATGAATACCTACATAGTATACATGCATTCGTATTTGAAAAACGAAAATTTGATAATAGAAGAAACGAAATATCCTACATTTAAAGTATTACATCAAATTTATGGATAATGATTTCTTATTCTTCATAAGGATCATCAAAAGGGTCTTGAGCGTCTTCAAATAAATCATTCTTTATAGATTTTGGAGAATCGTCAGAAACTGATGGAGTTTGGCGAATTTCTTGAAGTAATTTTTGAAGTTCTTCAGGGGAAGAGGTAGCAGCATCTTTAATTCTTGCAATTAGATCCACATCACTTTTAGGAAGAGTGTTGATAAAAGTGGCTTCAACTTCTGGTTTTTGAATATATATTTCTTGATAATGTTTAATTACTGCTTGTTCACTGGCTTGAGAAATCTTCATTTTATCCCACCATTTTGAGCGAAATTGGCGATTAAGCCAGGGAGGAGAGGAATCCTTTGCTTCTTGATAATGAAAAGTCCAAGACATTATCCATGGAACTTTAAATATCATGGTGAATTGTAACATGTATTCAAATTCTGGAATTTGTTGAATAAACAATTCTTTAAATCTAAAAGAAAATATTTAAGGAAGAAAAATTTATATCTACAAAACCATCATAATATTCAATAATATTTGAGATTTGTTTTGAAGAGTCTAATGGTTTTGGATCAATAACATTTTGTAAGTTCCAATTACATGATTGAGTTATATCAGACCATTTTAATCTTTTTGGTGTATGAACTTTGGTATGGTTAGTATTTGCTTCAAAAATAATTGTTTCATTTCTAGGACTTGATAAACGTGTTTTTGGTTCAAGTGTAGTTGTCATAGTTTTGTAACAAACACGATAAATTATTGCTAAAGGCTTTGTATCATCTTTAAATTCTAAATTTTTTGTTTCTATAGTTAAAACCAAAGTATCTAAAATATTTTTATCAAATAATCCTACAGAGAAATTTGGATAACAATTGAAATAAATAGGTCCGTTAGCAATATTTGTTTCAGCCATAGCTAAAATAGAATTTTGAAAATCTTTATGTCTCTTGTCTCTTAAAATAAGGAGAACAGGGGCATCTATTCCAATTCTAAATTGAGGCTTGATAGCAATTTGGACTAAACCGACATGTAAAAATTTATATTTCGTTATCTGCTCTAGAATATATCGTGATGATAACAAATGTAAATTTTGTTGGTTTTGACCAATAGACAAAGTTTGTTCTGCCATTTTAATAGAATAACCTTGAAAATAATCAAAAGTTCCTATTCTATATATTGTATTAATATTAGTTTTAGGTATTGTCCAATTATTCAAACTTTGTTCTATGTTATTAACGGTTTCTTCAATAGAATTTATTTGATTATCATCATTATCTTGTTCATTGTTGATATTTTTACCAGTAATATATTTTTTTGGATAGTATGCCTGAAAATTTACTCATATTTAATTAATTTTGTTTTAAAATTCTATAAGAAAACTTACTTGTTTTAATACTGGTGAGCAGAGGGGAATCGTCCCGACGATGATTGTGGTCCGGCACCGCGACTTACGTCCTTATCTGCGCGCTTTACGCTAATCCAACCAATCGCTGGTCTTGTCTCTGAATCATGCTTATTAAAACTTATAAATTTCTTATAGGATACTAAACAAAAATTAAATAAATTTGAAGTAAATATATCATGCATAACCACCCCAAAAACTTTTCTTGGCTCTGATACCATTTTTTTCTAGACGAAATTATCAATTAGAGATAATTATCAATTTTGGAACTAGCAAACAAATAGTTTTGTTTTTAGATAACGTATCTGTTTGTAACGAATTTTAATACTTGCTCTTATGAACCGTCTAACATCATGAATATGATTATTGTTTAAAACTGTATAACATCATGAATATGATTATTGTTTAAAATCGTACCTTGATTAGTAGGTTTATAAGAATCATTAAGATTTGCTCAAAGTTATTTATAGATTCTTGGATTTGCTGTATTTTTAAAAGAATATTTCTATTAGGAACTCAATTCATCAAGATTTTGTTAGACATAATTAAATGATTTAAGCATGAATTTGATTAATTTGATTATTAAAAACGAGTACAATTTTAACAAAAATTTCAAATCTTGTAGAATTAATAGTTAGAATAACTCGAAATGAAATTATCATAGAGAAATAAAAACAACACAACGATAAAATATTTTAGATAATACCTTCTTGAATTAGGCTTGAATTACAATCAATACATACTTCTGGAGAAAGAATTATTTGAAAATCTAAAGACTTTGAACATCTACAAGTAAAAAGAGAGACTCTTGGAGATTTTTTAGACATGGGATGAACATTTTTTAGAGAATGAATTTTTTCTTGTGTCTTCAACTAAAGGACAGTCTCTATTTATAATCATCTTGGAGTCTTTAAAGTCTTGAAATCATCTAGTGATATTTTTTGCCGTAAGAACCCATGGCCAATCAATAGAAATAATTACTTGTAAGTGGTTGTCCTTGAAAGTGGTTGTCATTCATCTTTTGAAACAATTGTCGTTTGTAATCAATGACCATCTTCTTTTGATAAAGCAAGCCATTATAGAGCATCTTCTAAAGTTTTTTTTGTCTTCATATCATCATTGATTATAGATTTGATAATAATTTTGATAAAAATTGTTTATACATAAATACATGAATACCTACATAGTATACATGCATTCGTATTTGAAAAACGAAAATTTGATAATAGAAGAAACGAAATATCCTACATTTAAAGTATTACATCAAATTTATGGATAATGATTTCTTATTCTTCATAAGGATCATCAAAAGGGTCTTGAGCGTCTTCAAATAAATCATTCTTTATAGATTTTGGAGAATCGTCAGAAACTGATGGAGTTTGGCGAATTTCTTGAAGTAATTTTTGAAGTTCTTCAGGGGAAGAGGTAGCAGCATCTTTAATTCTTGCAATTAGATCCACATCACTTTTAGGAAGATTGTTGATAAAAGTGGCTTCAACTTCTGGTTTTTGAATATATATTTCTTGATAATGTTTAATTACTGCTTGTTCACTGGCTTGAGAAATCTTCATTTTATCCCACCATTTTGAGCGAAATTGGCGATTAAGCCAGGGAGGAATACTAATTCAAGGGTTTTAATTGAAAACAAATTAAGGGTTTACACTTGTCAAATACATGTTCGGAATACTAATTCAAGAACGTACTGACAATCATTTATTTCATAATGATTGGGTTTTCATAACTGATATACATGTAACATTTATATGCTTTTTATGAGACATTCAATTCAGGCTGTTTAATTTATTTAAGACAACCAAGGTAAAGCCCTGACATTATAACCAGAATCTCCAGTATGGGGATCGAAACAAGTTGTGTGTAGATCTATATCGGGATTGACAACCCCGCACTCGGGCTGCTAGCTACAGTCAGGCATACACGCCAATGAGTGGCAATTGTTATCAACAGTTTAAACGCTCACAAGGCATTTGTTTCAGGCGTTCATGTCTTAGTATGGTTATAATAACTCATTAAAAAGATATTAACAACACGTTAGTGTATAAACAACTAAACGTAAGTGCATCTTTAAAGTACTAGTTTACAAAATACAAAGTACTATGGTATACTACAGTTTTCAATAACAGCTGGTGAAGCCATGCACACTCTCAGTTACAAGTTTTACAAATACATTGGTTTACAAATAGAACGATTTTATGGGAATAAAACTACTTTTCACATACCACATAAAATATGGGATTTTCTAGAACAGTTTTCATATTCAATATACAAAGAAACCCTTTCACACATAAAGACTTATGTACTCACTTAACTTATTGTTGATACTCTCTTTTCAAATTACTTGTATTCTCAGGGAAATAATTGCATGTACTCCTCGAGCTTTTTGAGAATATGGAGCCATTATGAGTCATATCTTCTTCTTTTGTATAACTATTTTGGTTTCAATATACAATGATTGAACACATGTAAATACTTATACTTTTAAATACAATGGTTGTTTGTACTTTGATTACTATGATGCATGTGTTGTGATACTACAAATGAAGTCCTCCACCCCTGGACGTTTTTGCCGTCTGGTTTGGGGGTGTGACAGATTGGTATCAGAGCATTGTTTATAGTGAACTCAGTATATCAATCCATAAAAGATATGCAATCTATAAATACATTGGGGCTAAGAGCTCTGACTACAAGTATACTTTTTAAGAATTCTAAGTATTTTTACAAGTATACTAACCCTCATACCTACAAGTACATAGTCATAAGAACTTAAAACTATTTGGATGTTGAACATTACAGTCAAACCCGGGCAGTTATGTAATCATATCTAGAATTAATATAGCCTGATCAACTATATTGATTTCAGATATAACCAACATGTGTTTGGGAGTGATAGTACTGTTGTGACATGTCTAAAACTTACCAACTAGAGAAGAAACTCTAGAATAGAACATAAAATACTATAAGAATATTTTAAACATCGATATGCTTTAGTTTTTCAGGCATTTCTCATAACCTTATTCTCGTACAGACACAATGGTAGGACATCATCTACCAGGGGACCCTTATTTTCCAAATCATGGCAATGAAGGATGGATAGTGGAGGATCCGGAGGAGGATCCAGAAGAAGACTCGGATGAAGAACCATTTGAGGACAACGAATCAAGTGGTACGGATATAGAGCCACAAGTCTGCAACCCGGGGTTACGTACCCTGAGTCAAGAGGAAGAAGTCCCCATACCCGAGTGGGGCCAATACATACACTATTGGAGTCGACAAGATGGCCAACGCCCTCCCTACGGAATGGAACGGGGTTTCTATAACGTCTTAGAAGGAGGAACAGCCGACAGAGCTCTTCCAGTTATAGTGAACCGAATAGCCCGACAATTCGATCAATCAAGGATGTCAATCAATCGAATCCTATAAGTGAATGCGGTTGCGCAGGCTAACACTGCAGATATCCTTCGTCTTGACGAGATGCAAGATGATACCCAACACCCTACTGAAGCCATTCAAAGGCAACTTAATGCTTCTGAATCAGAGATCAGAGAACTGAGGGAGCATCAAGCTGCCCAAGAAAGGTGCTGGAAATCGCAAGACAAAGCGGAACCCAGTAACCGTCGTAGCAACCGCCGCAAGTAGTGTTTACACTACTTTCTAGTTTAATATATTGAATGTATAGACTACTTTCAGGATATGTACAAAATCAAGTATCAATAAAATAATAAGCACTTTACTTCAACAAGAGTTATTACAATTTTCACAAACATTCCATTCCAAAGTTTTGGGATTATGGATATGTTTTGGTATTATTTTTCATACTTTTCAATACGACCGCAAAAATTTTTATTTTCGGTAGGTCGGTTTGATGTCGATACTTTCGCAATATTGTGGTTTATTAAAGACCTGCTTTAGGATCAAGTATCCAGATTACATATACTTAATATACCAATACAATCGACATATATTTTCATACTCTTTGAAAAATAACCACTTCATTTTATACTACCCTGTTGCAAGTTGTACTTGCAATGGACATCTATTTTCAATTCTTTACAAGATTCTTGTTGAATTAAGTGTTTAAGTTCAGAGATATCAAATTCATATTCAGTCTTGATATCTCACTATCTTTTTATCTATTGACTTTTATAGAAAAAGATGCATCCTCTTAGAAATCCAAGACGTAACAATGAAAATGAAGCACCGACGCCACCTCCACCACCAACCCATCAATTCGATACTGCTATGTTCCAAGCAACAGTCACGGTAGCTGTAGCGGCTGCCTTATCTCATATCAATGCTCCTAGTGCTAGTTGGTCGGGAGCCGGTGCACATCCATCTAACCATGTCAAGGGTCATGAACACTCGCGAGAGTGCACTTATAAAGACTTCTTGAATGCCAAACGCAGGACCTTTAATGGAACTGGAGGAATGATGGTTTTAAGGCAGTGGATTGAGAAGACATAAGCAATCTTTGAAATTTGCTCCTGTTCAGAGGGTAGCAAAGTTAAATTTGCTGCTTGTACTTTCTCAGATAGGGCCCTAACGTGGTGGAATGGCCATGTTAACTCACTGACTTTGATAGTGGCTAATACTATAAGCTAGGAGAACCTAAAAACCATGTTGATGCGGGAATAGTACCTGCGAGGGGAAATTCAGAATCTGGAACAAGAACTCTAGGGTCTTACCATGGCCGGTGTAGACATAACAACTTACACGAATCAGTTATGTGACTTGGCGATTCTGTGTCCGGAAATGGTTGCTCTAGAGAGCAAAAAGATTGAAAGGTATATTTGGGGACTATAGCCCCAGATACAGGCAAGTGTCATTGCGTCTAGGCCTGTTACCTTTGACAGTGCCAAGGAACTGGCACAGTCACTTATTGACCATGAAAATCGTCAAAACTCTATGGTTACTGCCCCAGAACAACCTAGGGAGAACAACAACAAGAACAAGAAGAAGGGTTGGAACAAAAGGAAGGGTAAATCTCCTCTAGAATCTTCAAAGAAGCAACAAATAGTGGCAGTCCATGCTGCTACTATACCTGCTACCATACCTATTACTGTGCCTGCTGTTGCCCCTAACAACCCAGCACCAACTAAACCCTATGTTGGTAGCCTCCCTAAATGAAACAAGTGCAATTTTCACCACACTAGAAATTGCCCAGAGATGCAGTGCCGTAACTGTAACAGGAAAGGGCATACTGCCCGATTCTGTAGAACACCACCTCAACCCCTTAACCAAGTACTTGCCGCTGGAGTAGGTCGAGCATGCTACCAATGCGGTGATGTGGGGCATTTCAAGAGAGATTGTCCAAAATCTGAAAATGTCGGTGGGGTTGGGAGAATTCTAGCACTGGGTCACGAAGAAGCGGTGGCAGACCCTGCAGTGGTCACGGGTACGTTCCTTCTCAACAATACTTATGCATGCATTCTTTTTGATTGTGGTGCTGAGAGGAGCTTCGTGAGCCATAACTTTAAACATCTACTAAATCAAAACTCGCAACCACTAAATGAAACTTTCACAGTAGAAATGGCTAACGGGAAATCCGAATCCACCAATGATATATACATAGGATATACCCTTACCTTAAATGACTTATCTTTCTCAATAGACCTTATGTCGGTCTCTATCAAAAGTTTTGGCGTCATAATAGGCATGGATTGGTTGTGCCCCAATCATGCCGACATCCTATGCTATGAAAGAGCTATTCGTTTGAACTTGCCAACTAAGGAAACTCTTATTCTTTATGGCGACAAACTCGAAACGAACCTTCAGATCATTTCTTGCATCAAGGCACAAAAATACCTTCGCAAGGAGTACTGTGCATTCTTAGCTCACGTGGTAGACAAAAAAAAGAAGTGAAAGACATCGCGAGCATTCCCGAGGTCTGCAACTTTCCCGATGTATTTCCCGATGATCTTCCAGGGGTGCCTCCCGAACGACAAGTCGAATTCTGAATCGACTTATTCCGTGGAGCTACCCCCATAGCCAAATCCCCCTATCGTCTTGCACCTTCTGAAATGCAGGAATTATCCAGCCAGCTTAACGAACTCCTAAGCAAAGGTTTCAGAAGACCAAGCTTCTCACCTTGGGGAGCACCTGTTTTGTTCGTAAAGAAGAAGGATGGATCATTCCGCATGTGTATAGACTACCACGAGCTGAATAAACTTACCATCAAGAATTGATACCCTCTGCCTTGCATTAACGATCTGTTCGACCAACTTCAAGCTTCAAGGGGTGAACTACTTCTCAAAGATAGACTTAAGATCCAGGTATCACCACTTACGAATTTTAGAGGAAGACATTCCCAAAACCGCGTTCAGAACTCGTTATGGTCATTACGAGTTTATAGTGATTCCATTTGGATTGACGAATGCACCTGCAGTGTTCATGGACCTAATGAACAGAGTGTGTCGTCCATTCTTGGACAAATTCGTTATAGTCTTCATTGACGATATCCTTATCTACTAAAAAAGCAAAGAGGAACATGGCCAACATCTTCTTCAAGTATTACAAACTCTTAGATCAGAGAAGTTCTATGCGAAGTTTTCAAAGTGTGAATTTTGGATCAGGAAGGTAGATTTCCTAGGTCACATGGTTAGTTCAGAAGGAATACACGTCGACCCTTCTAAAATAAAGGCAATTGAAAACTGGTCACCACCCAAAACACCTACAGAAATCCGTCAATTCTTAGGTCTTGCTGGCTATTATCACAGATTCATTCAAAATTTCTCTCGAATAGCTAAGCCTCTTACTACTCTAACCCAAAAAAGGTGTAACCTTTAGCTGGGGAGAAAAGCAAGAAACAACGTTCCAAATGCTGAAGCGAGCCTTGTGTAGTGCACCAATCCTGTCTCTCCCTGAAGGGACAGAGGATTTCGTAGTGTACTGTGATGCTTCTAATCAAGGGCTTGGATGTGTTCTTATGCTAAGAGGAAAGGTTATATCCTATGCCTCAAGATAGCTAAAGACATATAAAGTCAACTATACAACACATGACCTTGAACTAGGAGTAGTGGTGTTTGCTCTGAAGATCTGGAGACATTACTTATATGGCATGAAATGCACAATATTCACGGACCATAAAATCCTCCAGAACATCTTCGATCAGAAAGAGATGAACATGAGACAATGACGATGGGTGGCGCTACTTAACGACTACGAATGTGAAATTCTTTATCACCCTAGTAAAGCAAACGTAGTAGCTGACGCCCTTAGTAGAAAAGAATACTCGGGACACCGGGTAAAGTCGTTGACCATGACAATCCATTCGCATCTGTCCACGCAGATCAAGGAAGCTCAACTTGAAGCCTTGAAACCCGAAAACATGGCAGGTGAAACCTTGAGAGGAATGGATAAGAACTTCGAAGTCAGGGATTATGGAGTCTATTATTGCATGAACCGGATATGGACACCAAAGTTCGGTGGTTACAGAGATGTGGTTATGAATGAAGCACACAAAACCCGATACTCCATCCACCTAGGTTCAGACAAGATGTATTTGGACCTTAAGAAACTATATTGGTGGCCTAACATGAAGGCCGAAATCGCTACCTTTGTGGGCAAGTGCCTTACTTGCGCCGAAGTTAAGGTAGAGTACTAGAAACCTTCAAGTTTATTACACCAACCTGAAATCCCTGAATGGAAGTGGGAGCGGATTACAATGGATTTCATAACCAAGTTACCCAAGACATCAAGTGGTTATGATACTATTTGGGTAATCGTCGATAGATTAACCAAATCCGCACACTTCATACCAATTAAGGAGACCGACAAGATGGAGAAGCTAACAAGAACATACCTCAAGGAGATTGCTAGACCGCATGGTGTGCCAATATCTATTATTTCAGATCGAGATAGTAGATTCATCTCTCGTTTTTGGCAGTGTTTACAAAGCTCTCTGGGAACTAGGCTAGACATGAGTACAGCCTACCATCCGCAAACCGATGGACAAAGTGAGAGGACGATTCAAACGGTAGAAGATATGTTACAAGCTTGCGTGACAGACTTTGGAAAGACATGGGATATTCATTTACCCCATGTTAAGTTCTCTTATAACAAAAATTATCACACTAGCATAAAAGTTGCTCCATTCGAAGCCCTCTATGGCCGCAAGTGCAGATCCCCTCTGTGCTGGGCTGAAGTGGGTGACACGCAGCTAGCTAGAGGTCAAACTCTTGACAGTGCTCTCACTGATCTAGAAATTATTCGGGAAACTACCGAGAAGATCGTACAAATTCGGGAGCGACTTAAAGCTTCCAGAGATAGACAGAAAAGCTACGCTGACAAAAGGAGAAAACCCTTGGAATTCCAGGTCGGTGACCGTGTTTTGTTAAAGGTCTCACCCTGGAAGGGCATGATACTCTTTGGAAAGCGTGACAAACTGAATCCAAGGTATATAGGACCATTCGAGATTCTTGCCCGAATCGGTCCTGTAGCTTACAAACTTCGATTACCCCAAGAACTAAGTAACATTCATCCTACCTTCCACGTTTTAAACTTGAAAAAATGTGTATCCGACGAGACTCTTGTGATACCACTCGAGGAAATCGAGTTAAAAGAGAGCCTCAATTTTGTGGAAGAACCCATAGAGATACTAGACATGGAAGTTAAGAAAACTAAACAAAGCCGCATCCCAATAGTGAAGGTTCGCTGGAATGATAAACGGGGACTTGAATTCACTTGGGAGTGGGAGGATCAAATGCAACAGAAATACCCACATCTTTTTCCCTAGTCTATATGTAATGTAAATTTCGGGACGAAATTCTCTCTAACGGGGGGATAATGTAACAATCCGTTATTTCAAACCTATGTAATAGTGTAGGTCAATTTGTAATTCTTTTTAAATTAATAAAGAGAAATTTTGGCATACTGTGTATATTTACATAATTGACCCTCAAAAATAAATTATTAAATAATCTCAATTGGGATGAACCAAGTGATAGAGATTGTAACAAGGTTTCCAAAAATATAAAGAACACTAAAATCCGAGTTATAACAAAGAAGTTATGACCAATCGAAAATCCGCGACAAAACTGGCAAAACACTGTTCAGTGTAAAAACTGAATTTTTAATAAAAGGCTTTTTAGCCTTAACAATCTAAATGAAAGTTGTAGTTTATGTTCAACCGAGAACTTTCATAAAAAGAATGCCAAAATCTGACTTCGTATGAGGAAGTTATGATTTTTCTAAGTTTCGCTATAACAGTGTACAGCTAAAAACTTGAAATAAAGATCGAGTGGTTTTTAGCCGACACAACGTAAACGAGAATTGAAGGTATCGTCATTAGTAGTACAACGGTACAAAGACAGACAAAAACGGACGTCGGATGAAGAAGTTATGAATTTTTAACAGATTTTCCTGTCCCGGTCTGTTAAAAATAATAATATTAAAAATAAATTCAAAATTAGCCGACAAAGTCTAAATGAAAGTCGTAGAGTATAATTTTACCTACATGTGCATATAAAGAACTTCAAAAACGGAGTTCGTATGCAAAAGTTATGAATTTTACAAGTTTTTGGCACAAAAATATAGAAAAATAATAAAAACCGGAAATTTCGCATGAAAAGTAACTGCCACGTCACCCTCGCATGCGAGCCTCCACGTGGCGTCTTCTGATTGGACCGCAGCCTTGTGTGTCACCTCCTGATTCGACCAATTCCGCGGTCCAATCCCACTCGGACAGCCTCGCATGAGACACACTGGACCTCACCCTGGCACGCCCCTCGGATGCCCCCTTCGCACGTGTCTTCTTCCCATTGGACCGAGGTCTGGTCCAATCCGAGCCTACCACCTCCGAACCGAAGCTACCTCCCTTCACAAGCCTTGCATAGCCTTGCATAAGCCTCGAATCCCAGGCTTCGGCCTATATAAGGCATGCGAGGGTTCCAGATTTTTTTTACACTTTTCACCCTAAATTTCACCCTCTTTCATATTTTCCACTTCCATAAACTTATATACAACCCTAAAGCCCTGGTATCAAGACTCGAGCCCGATGCAAGCCTCGAAGCGCCGAGATTCCCGATAAGTAACCTCTCTCCTGTCAAAACTCTGCCCGATTTGAGCCGGTTTCTCGACAAATAAACTCCTTTTCGTGAAACGAAACTCTGTCCGATTCACCATCTATCAAGTGAGTTCATGCCCCCGTATTTTCATAATTTCTACTGTTTTAAGGGGGAGAAATACAAGTACAACACAATAACTTTGTGTTATAAATAAATGATTTCAAATCACGATAAAACGATTTTAAAGCATCAAAAATACTCCAAATATTGAACTCTTTTATAAACTTATATTTTTCCCAAATATTCATATATATATATATATATATATATATATATATATGTATATTAATATAAATAAGATTTAAAAGGCTTATGACTATATATATATATATATATATATATATATATATATATATATATATATATATATATATATATATATATATATATATATATATATGTATATTAATATAAATAAGATTTAAAAGGCTTATGACTAATAACTCATTCTAGGTCATTTTCCTTGTTTGGATGTGGACTTATAATACCGGTTATTTGTCCGAAGGTCGTTTAAATTTATTTATATATAAAATTGTATATGTATATAAATATAAAAGTTATTTCATTAGTTTAAATACCCTTTGTAACATGTTGTGCAAAGGATTACATGCAAACATAGTTATTTACCAATTCATAAAGTACATATAAATTATAATAGGTATAATTTATTATACATAGAACAATAATTCATGATTTAAGTATACAAGAATACACTGTTTTACATGAAACAAGGGTTTTAATTCAAAACAAATCAAGGGTTTACACTTGTCAAATACATGTTCGGAATACTAATTCATGAACGTACTGTCAATCATTTATTTCTGAATGATTGGGTTTTCATAACTGATATACATGTAACGTTTATATGCTTTTTATGAGACATTCAATTCAGGTTGTTTAATTTATTTTAGACAACCAAGGTAAAGCCCTGACATTATAACCAGAATCTCCAGTCCGGGGATCGAAACAAGTTGTGTGTAGATCTATATCGGGATTGACAACCCCGCACTCAGGCTGCTAGCTACAGTCAGGCATACACGCCAATGAGTGACAATTGTTATCAATAGTTTAAACGCTCACAAGGCGTTTGTTTCAAGCGTTCATGTCTTAGTATGGTTATAATAACTCATTAAAAAGATACTAACAACACGTTAGTGTATAAACAACTAAACGTAAGTACATCTTTAAAGTACTAGTTTACAAAATACAAAGTACTATGGTATACTACAGTTTTCAATAACAGCTGGTGAAGCCATGCACACTCTCAGTTACAAGTTTTACAAATACATTGGTTTACAAATAGAACGGTTTTATGGGAATAAAACTACTTTTCACATACCACATAAAATATGGGATTTTCTAGAACAGTTTTCATATTCAATATACAAAGACACCCTTTCACACATAAAGACTTATGTACTCACTCAACTTATTGTTGATACTCTCTTTTCAAATTACTTGTATTTTTAGGGAAATAATAACAGGTACTCCCTGAGCTTTTTGAGAAGATGGAACCATTATGAGTCATATCTTCTTCTTTTGTATAAGTATTTTGGTTTCAATATACAATGATTGAACACATGTAAATACTTATACTTTTAAATACAATGGTTGTTTGAATTTTGATTACTATGATGTTTGTGTTGAGATACTACAAATGAAGTCCTCCACCCCCGGACGTTTCCGCCGTCTGGTTTAGGGGTGTGACAATACCCTTCACTTAACGGCCAAAAGCTAATGGAGTTAGCGAAAAGGACCATTTGTTAAAAGTTTTGAAACCATAGGGACCATCTGTGAGGTTTTTTGAACTTAGGGACTCAACTTGATATTTTCGAAAACCATAGGGACTATTTTTGAAGTTTTGTCAATTTAATATGTTTATTAAATTGTGAATATGGTATTTTAAATTGTGAATATATCTTATACACGATATTTTTTAAATAAACCTTTAATTTAGAAAAAAAAGGAGAACACTGAATTTGTGAAGGCATAAATCTATTTTTCATTAAAATATTATACATTTGGCTATAAAATAAAACAGTATGTATTAAAAAGTATTACCAAAGAAATAAGAACTAAAATTTTTGTTCTATTCATCTATGAATATGACTAGAAATGCCATTAATTTAGTGTTAGTCCAGCGGTGGTCTGACGCCTGCTCATCAACAAGTCTTAACTAGTTGTAAATTGCTCATCAACAAGTCTTAACTAGTTGTAAATCAGGGAATGAAATTAAATATTTTTTTCCCAAAAGGTATTAATGAAAATATTTAAAAATTGGTTATTATGGTTCTTAACCTTTTTGGGTTCTCATTTGAACCAGTTTATATATATATATATATATATATATATATATATATATATATATATATATATATGTGTGTGTGTGTGTGTGTGTGTGTGTGTGTGTGTGTGTGTGTGTTGAGGAGTCGATATAGTTGTGATATGACGAATAGTTAGTAAATGAAAAAGGTCCATATGACTTTGTTATGTATGTATTTACTAGGCACATTAGTGTTTCGTTATGTAATGACGAAGGCCTGGTATTTTGTGTATATTTGAGTATCTTATAAATAGGGTATGTACATTTAGAGGGTTGCAACTTTTACACTTGTATGCACTGAGCTTTCTCTCTCACTGTGACTCTCTTGGACTCATTCCAGATATATTGAGCTGAAACTAGATCTTATTTGGATCTCTGTCTTTGATGTGCACAAAAGTACCCACTAATTTTAATATTTATAACCTAACAAACTTAGAATATCTATGCACTTATAGGCAGTGTACCTAGTCAGATTACAATATAGCTTAGGTAAGTCGGGTCTCGATCACAGGGAACGATGGTGAATTAATTTAATATATTTGATTATAGGTTACAGGTCACATGAAAATAATAAAGAAAATGGTTTAATAAATCTCAAACTAGCAATTAACAACTCTCGATAAACTAACAGGAAAGCAAATCTCTTCAGGTACTTTGGTTTAGATAAATTACACCTTAAAAACATAGACAATTGCATACACAAATTCATTTATTTATGTTCACCGATTCCTAAAATGATTAGATTTGCGTTCACTATAACTAATCCTTTAGCAAACAAGTCAATTTAAATAGTGATCAGTTGATTAAACTAACATGCTTCCTAGTGTTCAGTTCGTATCAAGCAAGACTTGTAAATATAGTTAATCGAATTACTAATTCGATTTAACATCTTGTTGATGGTCATCAAACAAGGCTCACACATTAACTTACTTATTCCCAAGTTAATCCTAGTTTCACATTCATTATTCCTAGACTTATAATCTCGATGGTCATCAAAATCATAGAGACAAGCAATCAAGCAGATGTTCATACAACTCAATTCACTTAACAATTAACAACAAATAATCATCATTAATACGTAAGGATCTTTTAACAAGCTTGGCAAGATAAATTAAACATAAACAAACAATTCAATATAGCAATTAGTCTAATAATCAAAGCTTCATTCAATCATAAATGCAAAGTAAAAGGTTTTTACACCCAAATCAGAAACTAAATACATAATAGTAACACAATGGAATGTTAAACATGGTCACGTTAACAACCCATATGATTACCGACATGTATCTGCTCTCCAATCCTTCCGATCTCCCCTCCCGTTAGCTTAACGGCCTTCAGGCCGCCTCCTACACCCTCAAAACGGCAAATATGAAGTTTTCTTGTTGCACAAGTCGAAGTGGAATATCATAGATTATGAAAATGGTGGAATGATATGGGGTATTTATAGTTGATGGAGATGGAATTATATGGAATATTAGAGTTGGATTGGAATAAGGAAACTAATGTGGCTTAGGGATTAAGCAAATAAAGATAAGGAAAGTGGTGCTTGGGGAATAAGTAACTTGGAGGGAATTTCCGTCCAGCTTTTATGCTTCATCTTCAAGGCCGATTTTGGATAAGATAAGTGTCGAATTAGCCAAAAGTCCCACTCACATAAGTCGTAGGAAATTTCGTCTAGTTTTAAGAACATTTTGAATCTCGTCAATTGGACTTGTGAGTCATCATATATACCCGAAACACTGAATAGGGGTCAATCTGCCAACAATATCCTTTTTGCATCTTTTCAGCTCCATTCTCTTCCTTTTGCATTCCAGCTCCCATTTTTACTGTAATTGAATATTTCAAAGCATATTAAGTATATTTTAGTTCTAAATAACATAAAAACATAGTATAAAATAATAATAAAACATCATAAATATATGCATAAAATAGACGTTATCAAACTACCCCACACTAGCCTTTGCTTGCCCTCAAGCAAATCTGATTTTATTATCTCACCAATATCGCATAGAATAATCCATTTCAAACCCAGCCATTATCCCAAGACCGCAATGCATGTATTTGTGTCTATAATTCCTAAGAACTTCCCACTCTTAAATACTCACAATCTTTATGAACCTTCACCCCTTAGCTTATACAACATTCATTTTTGCAACCCTCCGAATCAATCCTCAGAAATTTTCCTTAACCTCAAGGTATTTTTGTAAAGCTACCCAAGCATACATAATCTAGAAATTACAACTTTTGATACCACACTGGAGCTCTTGGAATTCTTCACTTCTTTGAATATTTGATATTGATTTCTTTGAATTCACGACTTTTTGTTTGATTTTTGGTATCTTCAACTTTTTGGATTTCTTTAGAATTTCGATCTTTTGATTTCATACTTGATTGATCCAAAATTCTTTCAACTTTTTGGTAATTTCTCTCTCTTTTTTATATCTCACTTTTTTCGCTCATACCCTACATGCTTAAGCAAGGGCGTTAACTTCAACCCTTATTTGTTAAGATATTAGTCTATGTGCAATGACTAAATAAGCTTTCCAGGATAGATTTCAGGTTTAGGCTGCAAAACATATTATGTCATATAAACTACCAGATTACCTTTCATATCTCATGACTTTTCACTAGGAAATGGGAAGCCACAAATACACTATAACATGTGTAGGCTCAAGTAAACATTTGGGTTCTCATTGGATCATCCCATACAATATTAGCAAAATTTTAAATTATCACTAGATTTTCTTAAATTAAACTATTATTTCAAGTTTATAAATTTTTTTAAATTTTCCTAAGCTAGCAATTTTTAATTTTCTTTTCCGACCCCTAACCCACACTTATTTAATACAATGCCCTCATTGTATGCATAAAACTAATTAAGCTCATAAAAATAATAAAAATGAAGAAAAAGGAACAGACTCCCCTGGGGTAGTAGTGACGAGATCGAATGGGGCTGCTAAAAGCTGCTCTAAAAATTGTTGGAAGATTGGAAACTGGAACTGCTGCTTCTGAATGTGTCGGAAAATACAAAAGAACATTGACTTCTGAAATGTGGTGCAAACGATTGCAAACTAAAGCAATATATAGTGACCATGACGTGGGAAAGTGTCAACCACGTCGTGTCGTTGAGTGAGGAAAAATCCATATCGCGAATAATAGCATGGCCACGATGTGGTAAGTGGTGGTCACGTCGTGGTATGTAGAATAACAGCCTCTTCTCGTGATGAAAAACTCTGTAACACCCGAAATCAGAAAGGTCAAGAAAGGAAAGGAAAAACCCTAAGTTAAAGAGGGTTGACTCGTCGAGTCCAGGGAGGAACTCGGCGAGTCGGAGCGGGATCCGGAGGATCGAGTAAGTGACCAACTCGGCGAGTCATTAGGTGGACTCGGCGAGTTGGGTCTGAACGAGGAAACCCTAATTTCGGGACTTGGTACCCTATTTAAGCATCTTATTCTCTTCCCTAGGGCTCATTTGCGGCCCTATAGTCCAGAACCAGAAACCCTAAGCCTCCATTGTTGCTCAATCAAGCTTTCTTGCCAATTTGGGTGATTTGAAGGAAGAAGGAGGAAGGCACACATTAGGGATTCAAGAATTGGCAGTAGATCCAGAGTTTGTGAGGTCTTCCAGAGCTTTTGAAGGTAATGAGTCGCTACCTTCCCTCTTTTGCATATAGATCAACCTTTATCATGGGATTTGGGGCTTTTAGGACAAGTTTATGAACTATTCCGAGTTAGAAGCCCAAATCTGAAGTTGCTACTTCAGATCTATGTGTATCTTGGCCTAGAGAATCATAAAGCATCAGTTTGTGGGTTGATTGTTGAGCCCCTTTGTCTCAAACCCTAGTTTATAGTGTTTTGAGCCTAGATCTCGTTAGCTACACGTAAAGTTTGCCACTTTACGTAAGGAATAGGCTTTAGAAGAGTGGATCTACAGTTTGGAGTCCATGCATGACTCAAAAGTCCTCTGCATGTATGTAGATCTGTATGGACTCGACGAGTCCTTCGAGTGGACTCGGCGAGTAGCTTGAAGACAAGGAGGAACTCGACGAGTGGGATGAACAGCTTGTCGAGTCGGATGAAGTTAGGCATGAACTCGGCGAGTTGGATGAACAACTCGATGAGTTGGTTGAAGATTGCCTTGGACTCGGTGAGTCAGGTCGCGAAACCCCCAAACCCTTCGAGTTGAAACTCGAATCAGTGAGTCGGGTGGAGACTCAGCGAGTTGGACAGGTCAGGACTCGGGAATAGTTGACTCGGCGAGTCATGGACTGACTCGGCGAGTCCAGTCGCGAATAGAAGGACCCTGAGCATATGAACTCGGCGAGTTATTAGGTGGACTCGGCGAGTAGGGTTGACCTGGAAGGTTGAATTTGACCAGGATTTTGACCTTGACTAGAGTTGACCTAGTTGACCTTTGGAGGTCAGTTGGACTAAGTGTTTGGTATTGGTAGCTCGAGGAGCTAGTGGAGCAGCAGTTCGGAGTCAGAGGTCAAGTAGCAGTCAAAGGATTATCAGCAGAGCTCAACAGTTCAGGTGAGTTTCCTTCCAGTAGGAACAGGTCTAAGGCCACAATGCCGGCCCGTTTAGCTAGTAGTAGTTTCCAGATTTGATCCGATGCAGTAGTTAGCATGTTTGATGCCTTCGTGGCTCAAGCAGGATTTATGTGTTATGAGCTCCGGGCTACGGCCCGATGTAGTATATGTGTGTTCATGATAGTGGATATGTTCATGCTATGTTCAGTCAGCTTCGGACTTCGGTCCGATGTAGGGGACGGAGGTCCCAGTCAGCTTCGGACTTCGGTCCGATGTAGGGGACGGAGGTCCCAGTCAGCTTCAGAATTCGGTCCGATGTAGGGGACAAGGTCCCAGTTAGTCCGGACTTCGGTCTGATGCAGGGGGCAAGGCCCCAGTTAGCCCGGACTTCGGTCCGATGCAGTGGGCAAGGCCCAGTATGTGCTTTACATGTTATTGTGTAGTATGTGGTAGATTTGGGGAGCTCACTAAGCTTCGTGCTTATGGTTTTCAGTTTTGGTTTCAGGTACTCGGTTTTCAAAAGAGGAGCTCGGGAAGATTGCAGTGCACACACCATAGTCAGTTAGCCTGGGGGTGTTTAACTCTGATAATGAGATTATGTTTTGAATTAATACTCTAAAATTATGTTATGACTTATGATACAGTTTTGTAAATATGATTTTAGTAATGTTTTAAAAGAAATTTTTGTAGGGTTTTGTGCATTCTAACACTCCTAAGTGTACATGCAACCCTAAATACCTTGGATCTATGTTTTCTCTATTATACATGCAAATAAGAACTTCCAAGGTATTATCCTAATCTAGCATACAAAACAATAATGTAACAAGATAGAATACATACCTCTTGATGTAGAAAGTCTTCATGAAGCTTGAGTGCTTAGTGCCCCAAGTGTGACACCTCAAATGGAATCACAATCATCAAAACACTTAGAATGACTTGAGAGAATTCTACACTCACCAAAATCGGCTAGCCCTTTCTTGAATACTACTAGTGGCCGATTTTTCCTCAATAATAAGATGCTTATATAGTTACACAATTAGGGTAAACTCTTAATTGTCATGGCTTTCCATTTCCTTGGATCCATGGGTACAAATACACCATGGAGCATCCATGGACCATCCTATGGGTTTTAGCCCAACTTGATTATCCATGGAGCATTAGCCCACTATACAAGTATGGATGATTTACACAATCAACCCATATATTTAATTAGTCTTCTTTTGATCACTTAATTAATCCTAGATTAATTCTTGATCAATACTAATTAAATAATCTTATTATTCTTATTATTAATATACTAGAACTTATAATATATTAATAACCATAAGTGTCTTATTTCTCTCATTCAAGTGCATGATGGTATGCAACCCAAATGGACCATGCCGGGTCGGGTCAAGTCTTACCAAATATAGTTATGGACTTAGACATTAATCCAACAATTTTTAGTCGTGATTTTTGGGTTGTTACAAGTTGGGATCATATATTCCTCCATTCTAGATATCATATGGACTGAGACATGGATTATAATCATTCTCTCTGTCCATTTGTTGTTTCCCGATTTCCGATTTATGACAACTGACTAATTGAACAAATCAAATCAGTCCTGGCCCGGCCGAGCACTTCCATTTGTCATCATCAAATCATCGAGGGGCCCACAGATATCGCTTTTATCCCGAAGGTAAAAGGAACGGATAAACTTCGACTCATATTGCTTGTTCTACTACTTGTTGAATCATACACAAAGGCACGTTTTATAGCACCGAGTTACCAAATGCGTTTTCGTGCTATCAATGTACTATCAACTCATAGTAACAACTCATATCTCTAGGTTTGAAGAATATAAGATATTATCGTCTCATGATCACTCGTGATAAAATCCATGAAGTGATTCCAATGAGCGCGGGTTGAATCCAATACTCAGAACTTATGAGCACTCATGATTGTTGTAGCCTTGTCCAACACCTTAGACCTCTACAACCCATCATGACAGTCTTAATTCATATCTACTTCCAACATATGACCGACTGTGGATAGTTTGAATAACTTAGTCATTCCGAAAGAATAACCCAGTTTATTCGGGAAGTCAAAACATGCAAAGTGAAACACAATAATAATTGAATCCAATATGGTATCAACTCTTTGAACATAAATAAACACCTTTTATTTATCACCATATGATTACACATTATTCATTGTATACTGTTTCAGCTATCAACTTTAATCTTGAATTTAAAACAATAGTTGTCCCATGCTCCAAGCATGTACACTATGTTTTCTAAACACTAGTCATGCCACACACTAAGTATGCATACTATGTTTGTCTATGATCTTTACTTTGTGAACTAGATCCATTGAACATAACTTCAATGATTCTCTTTTCACACTCCCAAATCCTTACTGCAAATGCAAGAATTCCAAATTCATGCCATTTACTGGAATCTGTCAGATTCTAAACTTATATGCATTGATCCTCTTGTAATGATTATGCACAAAGTCATAAAGACTTGACAACAAACATTACAGATCATTCCAAAGGAGATCAACTCCTTGGAACCATCCTTCTTGCATTAAGTTTCCTTAATCTTACACAGAGTGAAAATTCTAACTTTGAAACATTTCCAGATTCCATTTTGACTATCACTTCTGAACAAGAGTTGCCTCCTTACAGATTATGTCAATATGGTCCTTCCAGAATTATCACTATACCTCCAACTGTCCTTGAGCAACCAATCTTTGGTAAACCTTAGATTGTCCTCGACAATTGTTTAATCCTTTTAGTCATATCCAGTTCTAAACCTTTTTCCCTTCTTAATGCCTTGGGCATTTGGAAAATTTTAGAACGGATGATTATAGCACATGTAATCGATCCTATATCCGAAGCATATGGGACACGATTCATGATGTCTTACATAAAGACTAAACCAGTCTTTTGCTATAACATTTCCATTTCAATTTGCCAAGTTCTCATAATTCAGATTATGAAAAGGGATGCCGTAATCATAATCGAATTTTAGAACGCAAATAATGGACCCATATACAGAATTTCCTTATGTTGAGCCATTCCAACATGAAATTCATATATATCCTTGACTAAATGATTAAAACCTCAGATCTAAACCTTATAGATTTGATATGAAGTATAACCTTATAGATTTGATATGAAGTATAATTTCCTCTCCCTTAATTATAGCAAAACAACTTTTTCCCAATTGAAATTTTTTGTTTTCTATAATTAACATTGCTAACTTGCAATACTTATCATAATTATCATGCTCCCACTAACATGATGATTATTAGCATAACACTTATGCTCCCACTAGCTTTGACATGTACTCAGAAATCAGCTGACTTTCTTACCAAAGTTCAGATTTCTGATACTAGATTGTTTTGATAAGTCTTTATCAAAATCATACACCTTCCCTTAGATAGCACACTTGTGTATCTAAACAATTATGAAGAGGGATGCCGTAATCATAATGTTTAGACCTTTTTGCCACTTCTCACAAGTCCAAATTAGTGTGCCGGTTAACCACACGCGCTCCACTAACGACTTTGAGAATGCAAATATCACAATTGCTATCTAGCTAAAATCTACTTAGTGAAAGTGTTTCCTCACCATCATTTTCATGAATTAGAGAGAAACCTTATGACACTTAGATTTAATGGCGTATGTGTTCTTATCCATGTGAATTGTCAAAACCATAGTCACAAGACAAGGATAATGACAAATCCAAACTCATATGGATTGAACTCAATCTTAACTTCTTGCCACCTGGCAGCTCATGGGCCTGCCATTGCTTCCAAGTTGTTGTGCAACAAATTGAGAACTCTAAGAACTCATATGCAAAGCCAACTTTAACTGGAATGGGCACAAAATATGTCAACACGATAGGTTATAAACCTCAAGTTGTGTGCTAGAGAAGAACTTCAGGTTTTATTCTTGATTAGTTCTTGAGACTTTCAAGACCTTTAAGACTCCCACTGTCCTCTTGATCTATAAGACTCCCTTGTCAAATATCCAAGAGATAGTGTGGATTCTAATCAAGACAAACACTTCACACAATTGGCCTAAGTTGGTCTTTGTTTTATCCAAAACATCACAACTTACCAATTTCAAATGTACAAGAGTAGAAAACTTTTACTCTTACATTTGACAAGTGTTTTAAACCTTCTTTAAGACATGTCACTCAAATGACAATCTTGGAGTATGACTCTAAGACTTGTATTGGAACGAAGTATGACTCAACAATTCAAGTTCCTCTTCTTAGTCATAAGAATGCACTAAGATTTCCTTAGAGAACTAATTTTGATATGGTTTCTTAATCATTAAGATGATCACAAAACTGATACTAAAGTACTCTCCCATCTTTTCAGATATGAGAAACTTTTATCCTCCTGCCTAATTTGATTCTTCTTATTCGCCCTGCCATACATTGGAACCTTTTCCAATGTCTCAGAGTTACACTTAAGCTTGTAAGTATAATCATATTTACTGAACTTAAGTAAATCATGACGAATAGTCTTATCAAACTTTTTGTGGTGGACTTGACCAGTGCACAAGAATGTGTACTCGATCCCTTAGTCCTTTACTTGATTCACACATCCATGTGAACAAGTAATTAGTCTTAATTTTCCAAAACTTGAAAGTTCTCATTCATCATGCTATACAACTTGCATGATTCCAAGTTCCGGTCCAATTGAACCTTGGATGATGAGAATCTTTCCTTATTTGGTAAATTTAGACATTACCACAAATGAAAGAATCAATTTCATATTTCCACTCTTGCTCTTAACGGAATTATATAAGCAACAATTTTTCCTCAAATGCCATTGTAAGGATATTTTAAAATAAATAAAATCAAAAAATTCTCTTTTATTTTAAAACTTTGCGGAAAAAAACTTATCCTTACAATCCATATGAGAACTTGTTGTTATCTATTCCTAGGCAATATCTCATAACTCCTAAGAAGTAGCTCAAGAATCCGATTTTTCAAACTATGCGATAGAAATCCATCTACGCGATCAGATTCAGCATATTCTTTCTTTAAGTTTCTTCACTTTTTTTCCTTTGATTCTTAAAACATCGCCATGTGACCCAGTCACATCATGTATCAAGAATCTCAGAATAGAAACTTAACAGAGTTAGATAGTGGAATTTACCTGAAGTAGAGTCAAACTTATTGACTTTAACATCCTTAGGTAAATTTGGCAGCTTCGCAACCAATGCCCTTTCTTTGGCAATACAAACATATGGACCCTTTGATAATGGTACACATGACTATCACAGACTTAGCTTTTCTCTTTACCATTTGGTCAACCGAGTTGACTATAGCCGATCCCTTTCCATTGGGAAGAGAATGCTTTACTGGATATCCAATGTCATCATTGTCAATGTCCATAAAGTTTTAGGAAGTTGATCTTAACAAATAGACAAGATCATTAAGGGTCTTGTCATAGTCTTTTTCATAGGTGTTCCAAAAGAACTCACTATGTGACTTAGAAAGTAGTTGAACCACCAACTTTCTCAAGACTTTGACACCCAACTCTCCCGGCTTGTCAATATGTGACTACATCTCCAAGATGTGACCACACCTAGACCTTGCCTTGCCTAATAGGGCCTGAGTGACCTTAAACTTTTCAAGAACTTGTGGGTTAGGGAGAATAATTTGAAGAGGTGAAGAAGTATGATATCCATGGGACATCATCTTCATTAGGAAACCTTGTTTCAAGAGATTTGGGAAGATCATAGGTGTCTAAACCAGACATCTTTTGGGAGATATTCAAGATAGTTGATTTAAAGTCCTTAATATGACACCCAATATGAAATATTAAGGCTAGGACCCAACAAACTATTTTATAACTTAGAAGAGGTATGCCGTAATCCAAGCTATAAAATATTTGAAGGTAGGTGAATGACGATTCACCAATTTCCACCAAGATAAACGAAATGTATTATTAGGTTTTAATTGGTTTTGAAACTCCTAGATCTTTGAGATTCATTGAACTTTTCAAAGGCATGTTTCAATCTCGAGTGTGCCCTTCAGGTTTTGTGACTGGGATGCCGAGGATCAGAAAACAAGGTGTGAAGTAACCATGCAAATCACTTGGTACCCTTAATAAATTACCCCTCAATCGCTGTGCCGGTTAACCACACACGCTCCATCGATACTATGATAAATATTAAGTCACCCTTTACCTACCTTGTTAAGTCCAAGTTAGTGTGCCGGTTAACCACACACGCTCCACTAACGACTTAGACAAAGTGTAAAGTGTAATTTCATGGGTTAGCACCTTATTCACATTTTTCCTAAGTAACTAAGATTGGGTATTATTAAGAGTTTAGTTACTTAGTATTATCATTAATACTTTTAATGAAGGGAGAATTCTAGTCCTGTTAAACCCGTTCGGCTAACGACCCTCCACCAGTCAAGCAAGCGGTGGGTGAGAGTGGACACCCATTAAGTTGCCATTTTATAGGCAACAACCTTATACCCACCTTATAGACCGGCTTCGTGAATGAGGCGTACTAGCGGTAAGACTGACTTTACTCTTATACATACATATATATATATATATATATATATATATATATATATATATATATATATATATATATATATATATATTATTAACTTATAATATTATAAAGTATAAGGGTTGAATTTTAACTTTTAAAATTCTAAGGGCTAACTTGGAATTAAAGTATTCATAAGTGAAAACTTTACAAATTCCAAAACTTGAGGGCAAGTTTTGAAACTATTCAAAACTAATTAATTCCATAACTTATGTATTTAAAGTAGTTTTAATCCAAAAACTCTTCAAGTTCCATAACTTGAGGACAAGTTATGGAAGACTTTAAACTAATAAAAGAATTAACTTTTCTTTATTTTATAACTTATGGAATTAATTAAGGTTACACTTTTTTTATTTTATTTTATTTTATTAAATGAAGAGACTCTTGGTCCTCCATAACTTGAGGACAAGTTATGGAGTCATAAAACCATTTAATTAGAACTAGACTCTTCATTTTTGTAACCTTTGCCAACTTTTATGAGTTTTAAGATTCATAAATGTGACTTATAAGTTACATAAACACATTTTATGAGCTTCTTTTTAGATTAATTTGGATTAAAACCAACTATCACATAATTTTATTCATTAATCTAAATTCACTCATAAAATAAGGTAACACAAAAAAACTTTTGGTGATCCATAACGTATTCTTAAGTTATGGAATCCTTTAAAACATTAACACCAAATTTTGTGTAACTCCATAAAACTTTGAATCAATTTTTTTTAAAAACCTTTTCATATCCATAACTTATGGAGGTTTCAAAAAATAAAACTCTTTAGATCAAACTTTTAAAACTAATAAAATAATCATATTATTTTATCTTTTATTAAATTTGACCTAATTCAACTCATAAAGCAAATTATTCAAATTTTACAAATAATTAGTTTTTCACAAGAACAAGTAATTATCTTAAAATTTGACAAACTTCATGTTTTTTTTTTCAACTTTGATAATAAAATATTTGCATCAATATAACAGAAAACAACCCGTGTCTCTGATACCACTGTAGGGTTTTGTGCATTCTAACACTCCTAAGTGTACATGCAACCCTAAATACCTTGGATCTATGTTTTCTCTATTATACATGCAAATAAGAACTTCCAAGGTATTATCCTAATCTAGCATACAAAACAATAATGTAACAAGATAGAATACATACCTCTTGATGTAGAAAGTCTTCATGAAGCTTGAGTGCTTAGTGCCCCAAGTGTGACACCTCAAATGGAATCACAATCATCAAAACACTTAGAATGACTTGAGAGAATTCTACACTCACCAAAATCGGCTAGCCCTTTCTTGAATACTACTAGTGGCCGATTTTTCCTCAATAATAAGATGCTTATATAGTTACACAATTAGGGTAAACTCTTAATTGTCATGGCTTTCCATTTCCTTGGATCCATGGGTACAAATACACCATGGAGCATCCATGGACCATCCTATGGGTTTTAGCCCAACTTGATTATCCATGGAGCATTAGCCCACTATACAAGTATGGATGATTTACACAATCAACCCATATATTTAATTAGTCTTCTTTTGATCACTTAATTAATCCTAGATTAATTCTTGATCAATACTAATTAAATAATCTTATTATTCTTATTATTAATATACTAGAACTTATAATATATTAATAACCATAAGTGTCTTATTTCTCTCATTCAAGTGCATGATGGTATGCAACCCAAATGGACCATGCCGGGTCGGGTCAAGTCTTACCAAATATAGTTATGGACTTAGACATTAATCCAACAATTTTTAGTCGTGATTTTTGGGTTGTTACAAGTTGGTATCAGAGCCTTGGTTTGAGGGATTCGGGCGCACTCCTGAGTGTGTCTGAACTCAAACTGAGGAAGTGGTATAGAGTTTTGAAAAGAAAAACCATAGTTACAAAAGGAATTTGAGAAAAGAAAAGAATTTTAGAAAAGTATAAAGGAAATACTTTTTAGAAAAAGCAAAAAGGTTTTTGAAAAGAGAAAAGGGTGTGGTGCATGCAATCAACCGAGATCAAGTAAGTACTCCCAAATTACCCATACAAGTTATGTTATGATTATCAGTATCAGTTTCAGTTTCAGTTTCAGCTTCATTAGAACAGCATGCTAGAATAGGACTAAGGATCTAGGATGATGCCTTATGTGCCTGCTTTATGTGTCTCAGCTTGATAAGAATTTCATGCTAGTAATGAGTAGACAGTAGTAGGATAGCCTGTGTAGGTTATGCCTGATAGTATGAGCTTAGCATTGTATGCTAGCACAGTTTCTTGTCATGAGAATAGTTTTGCCTGAGTATGTTTCCTATATCCGAATGCTGCTTGCTTTGTGCTTTGTGGGACTCTGAGTGATGGGAGTTAGCCATTAGGTGAATACGTCACACCACATGTGATCAGGGTTGAATAATCTTAGAGTACTGGATTTGGCCCTATTGCGCAGCTCTTGTCTGAGTCCAACCGTTGTAGGGACGAGTCTTTTACTTGAAGGATTATCTGAGCCTCATCACATGTGATGGTATTCAGGTGGTGGCTAATTGGCATTACAAGGAGGCCTTCAGCAGCTGAGGACTGTTTGGGTAGAGTCAGAGGTTCCCTAGGGCAAGCCTAGGATGAGTGTAGCAGAGATCAGTAGAAGAGTAAAGGGGACTTGGTGGAGTTGAGGTAACTCTTGAGGAAAGTACAGATAGATGTGGAAGGTAGTATGGGCCCGTACTACTGAAAGCAGAGGATCCGTACTCGATTCAAGAGGGGCCAAGACGAAAACCAGGGAACTAGTGGAATGTGTGAGAGATTCCACAACAGTAGTGTGTAAATTGATCAGGAATTGTTATATTTTCAGTATGGTGACATTGCGCGAGCTACCGGTTAGCAGTTCAGGTGTCGAGGAGGGATCTGGCTCGGGCTTGGGAGCCGGGCAGCTTGATGATCAGATGAGGGATTTCATTTCTGCAGAGATCATGCGCAACATCATTGATCAGACTCCAGTGATTTTCGGTTCGGTTAGAGAGGCCATTGTGGAGCTCATGGACAGCCATCTTGAGGCCTTTAAGGCCGGGATAGTTTCAGGACAGATTGGGGCTCGTCTAGGTCCCGATTCTTATGGAGTTTAGGGATCCATCATGGAGGGAGATCCCATTTCTAGTTTTTGCCATCAGGGGATAGGAGTGAGTGGGGCATTCTGTCTCCAAGAGAGACCTCTGCATGATTGGATAGTTGAGGAAGTTTCGCGAGCCATTCGCGAGAATCTGCCCGACATGGTCGTGAGGATCACTGATAGATTGATCGAGAGGCTCCAGGATCAGACAAATATTGTTCAGTCGGCGGGCAGGGAGTCGGAAAGGAAGAGGAAAACGGATGAGACTCAGGTAGCCTCAGGTTCGGGTAAGAGGCCCAAGGGTTCGGATTTGAGGGCGAGGAACTATCAGAGCCGCATTCGATGCGGGAAGTGCGGAAGGACGCACATGGGTGTGTGCAGGCGCAGAAGTGGTGGCGATGCTGGATGTTTCAAGTGCGGTCAGATTGGTCATTTTAGCAGAGACTATGTTGTTACCATCGCCCAGGGACTTGATCCGTTATGTTTCCATTGCAGTCAGAGGGGCCACAAGAAGGCCTACTGTCCGAGTTTGTATACAGTAGGGCAGGTGTTAGCTCCTGCCCCTGGGACTTCGAGAGCCACCAACGGACATCAGGGCCGGGCAAGGGCGCCTACGGCTCGGAGCCGAGTTTTCCGGTAGATTTCAGCAGGGATTCGAGCAGCACTGAGTGATGGAGGTATGTATCTTTTGCTTTTCTGTCAGCTATTATTTGTGATATTATTGTTATGTTGCTGCATTGTTATCAATAAGATTAAGTGTGGGGTATTGTATTACCTGCTTGTGGATGAGTTTTATGCCATCTGCATACCTTGGAATTAGAATGGTGAATTGGAGGTCGTTCCCTCCAGATCAGGTTACTTCGGATTCAATAACTGTAGCATGTTTGTGTAAGATGCAGTAGTGCCTTACTACTTGCGGAAGGCGTTAGTCGGGTAATGATCAGTTATATTTTCAGTAGTGATAACCCAGAGTTTTTAGTGGAGCAGCTAGCGGTCAGTAAGGAAGTGGATTGGGGATGTGCACCCTAAACGCAGGTTCTCGGGATGTAGTCCCTAAAGCAAATACAGTTAAGGATCGAAGGGTGCGGATCTGGTAAGAGTTAGTTGGAGCGCTGGCAAGGGCAAACGTTGATAGATAGCGTATCGCCCTTTTAATGGAAGGAAGGGTGGGGAATCCTTTCGACTAGTGAGCAGTAAGGAATTAGCCGAATCCAAGTGGGGGAGAACCCTCCGAGTATACAAGGATAAGAGCCACATAGACTCAGAATGAGTGTGCGGCCTCTGAGAGGAAATGATAGTAGCTCAGTGATCGGTGGATCGAGAAGTTCAGAATTGGGAGTTCGAGGACCTTCCCAGCAGTTAGTCCATGTAATCGAGATGGTTAGAAGCTGGTTGAGAATCCATGAGTGAAGGACCACCTGTAGGGCTCAAGTGAGTCGGAATGAGGATCCTGAGAACAGTTAGCAAGAGATGTCTTCGTATTAGTAGCCAGTGGCAGAGTCAGCATGTAGGATTGTGTAGATTCAGGAGTTGGGAGTTTGGAAACTTCCCAACAATAGCTTCTTGTATCCGGATTAGTAGACGGTTGGTTTGGGAACCAAGCCGAAGAGTTCCTCGACGAAGCGCTAAGTATATCAAGGATATAAGATGTCGAGGATGATGCAGTATTCAAAGACTGAGGGTTGGTTTTGAGAAATCAAGATGAGGAATCACTAGCAGGACTAGGGGTAGTCAGGATGTCCTCGGGATAGTAGTAGTAGTGTTGTAAGTTTACGGGGGTAGCCGTAGCATTCACTAGCAGTCAGATAGTAGTAGTAGTAGTGTTGTAAGTCTGCGGGGGTAGCCGTAGCATTCACTAGCAGTCAGATAGTAATAGTAGTGTTGTAAGTCTACGGGGGTAGCCGTAGCATTCACTAGCAGTCAGATAGTAGTAGTAGTGTTGTAAGTCTGCGGGGGTAGCCATAGCATTCACTAGTAGTCAGATAGTGGTAGTAGTGTTGTAAGTCTATGGGGGTAGCCGTAGCATTCACTAGCAGTCAGATAGTAGTAGTAGTGTTGTAAGAGTGCGGGGGTAGCCGTAGCATTCACTAGCAGTCAGATAGTAGTAGTAGTGTTGTAAGTCTGCGGGGTAGTCGTAGCATTCGCTAGCAGTCAGATAGTAGTAGTAGTGTTGTAAGTCTGCGGGGGGTAGCCGTAACATTCACTAGCAGTCAGGTAGTAGTAGTGGAGTTGTAAGTCCGCGGGTGTAGCCGTGACCTTTATTAGATTGGTAGGCAGCATGAGCGCGTTGTTGGACGCGGGAAAGCAGTAGTTCCCACCTGTTCGGGTGCACCAGTGAGGATATGGGAATCCACGGGTTAGATTTCGGATTTCCCAAATGGTTCAGTTATGGCTAAGTCAGCAATTTGGCTATAGATCGTCACATCAGTTATGAGATCAGAGTAGCAGTGGACCGTTGGGGTTCGGGTATGTTAAGGGCTACCGTCAGTCTGGGAGCCATCGTGTTGTTAGTTGTGGAATTGATGATGTCAGGATGTGACGTATGGACCCGATCGGTTGGATCGGAAGGTTGTTAGAGCCACAATGACAGGATAACTAGTGGAAACTAGTTCCAGAGAAAGATTTCGTTCAGAAGTCATGGGAGCGACTAAGTGAGGAGTCCTTTGACTCCACAGTTGAGTTGGAACTCAGTGTTTCAGTCAGTTCAGTGTTTCAGGCAGTTCAGTGTTTCAGGCAGCTCAGTGTTTCAGTCAGTTTAGTGATTCAGGCAGCTCAGTGTTTCAGTCAGTTCAGTGATTCAGGCAGCTCAGTGTTTCAATTAGTTCAGAGTTTCAAGCATGTTCAGTATTGCAGGCAGTTCAGTGTTTGGATAGTTTCAGAGTTTTGGACAGTATTAGTATTTGTGTTGGAATGCAAGTGCTGACGGTATAGTTGGTTGATTTGGGATTGGCAATTCCCTCTCAGCAGGATCAGTTGAGCCTTCTGCCAAGTATAAGTGATCTGTAAGGATAGCTAGGCAGGTAGCTTTTCTTTCAGGATGGAAGGCTCGAGTTAGTAGGAAATGGGTAGTCAAATGAGAGGTAAGTAGGCTGGCTCCAGCATCATCGACTCAGTATGGATGGCAGAATGGATAGAACAGTTATAGATAGTCGAAGTATCTTCAGAAGCCGCTGGGAGCGACTAGGAGATTGCGATGGAGTGTAGTGACCAGCGGAGTCTGATAACTCAGATATCGGCAGATTAGTTAGACCTGGGTAGTCTCAGTGCATCCGGTAGGCGGATGAGGGGGCAACAGGATTCAGTATGTACCATCAGTAGTGACTAGCACTATGAGTGGCTAGAGTGATGGACAAGGGTGTTAGTTTTCCCAGATAGAGAGTTGGAGGCAGTTCGCAGGACAGTTGGCCATAGCAAACTTCGAGGACGAAGTTTAGTTTAAGTGGGGGAGAGTTGTAACACCCGAAATCAGAAAGGTCAAGAAAGGAAAGGAAAAACCCTAAGTTAAAGAGGGTTGACTCGTCGAGTCCAGGGAGGAACTCGGCGAGTCGGAGCGGGATCCGGAGGATCGAGTAAGTGACCAACTCGGCAAGTCATTAGGTGGACTCGGCGAGTTGGGTCTGAATGAGGAAACCCTAATTTCGGGACTTGGTACCCTATTTAAGCATCTTATTCTCTTCCCTAGGGCTCATTTGCGGCCCTATAGTCCAGAACCAGAAACCCTAAGCCTCCATTGTTGCTCAATCAAGCTTTCTTGCCAATTTGGGTGATTTGAAGGAAGAAGGAGGAAGGCACACATTGGGGATTCAAGAATTGGCAGTAGATCCAGAGTTTGTGAGGTCTTCCAGAGCTTTTGAAGGTAATGAGTCGCTACCTTCCCTCTTTTGCATATAGATCAACCTTTATAATGGGATTTGGGGCTTTTAGGACAAGTTTATGAACTATTCCGAGTTAGAAGCCCAGATCTGAAGTTGCTACTTCAGATCTATGTGTATCTTGGCCTAGAGAATCATAAAGCATCAGTCTATGGGTTGATTGTTGAGCCCCTTTGTCTCAAACCCTAGTTTATAGTGTTTTGAGCCTAGATCTCGTTAGCTACACGTAAAGTTTGCCACTTTACGTAAGGAATAGGCTTTAAAAGAGTGGATCTACAGTTTGGAGTCCATGCATGACTCAAAAGTCCTCTGCATGTATGTAGATCTATATGGACTCGGCGAGTCCTTCGAGTGGACTCGGCGAGTAGCTTGAAGATGAGGAGGAACTCGACGAGTGGGATGAACAGCTTGTCGAGTCGGATGAAGTTAGGCATGAACTCGGCGAGTTGGATGAACAACTCGACGAGTTGGTTGAAGATTGCCTTGGACTCGGCGAGTCTATTCTTGGACTCGGCGAGTCAGGTCGCGAAACCCCCAAACCCTTCGAGTTGAAACTCGAATCAGTGAGTCGGGTGGAGACTCAGCGAGTTGGACAGGTCAGGACTCGGGAATAGTTGACTCGACGAGTCATGGACTGACTCGGCGAGTCGAGTCGCGAATAGAAGGACCCTGAGCATATGAACTCGGCGAGTAGGGTTGACCTGGAAGGTTGACTTTGACCAGGATTTTGACCTTGACTAGAGTTGACCTAGTTGACCTTTGGAGGTCAGTTGGACTAAGTGTTATCTTGGTATTGGTAGCTCGAGGAGCTAGTGGAGCAGCAGTTCGGAGTCAGAGGTCAAGTAGCAGTCAAAGGATTATCAGCAGAGCTCAACAGTTCAGGTGAGTTTCCTTCCAGTAGGAACGGGTCTAAGGCCACAATGCCGGCCCGTTTAGCTAGTAGTAGTTTCCAGATTTGATCCGATGCAGTAGTTAGCATGTTTGATGCCTTCGTGGCTCAAGCAGGATTTATGTGTTATGAGATTCGGGCTACGGCCCGTTGTAGTATATGTGTGTTCATGATAGTGGATATGTTCAAGCTATGTTCAGTCAGCTTCGGACTTCGGTCCGATGTAGGGGACGGAGGTCCCAGTCAGCTTCGAACTTCGGTCCGATGTAGGGGACGGAGGTCCCAGTCAGCTTCGGACTTCGGTCCGATGTAGGGGACGGAGGTCCCTGTCAGCTTCGGACTTCGGTCCGATGTAGGGGACGGAGGTCCCAGTCAGCTTCAGACTTTGGTCCGATGTAGGACACGGAGGTCCCAGTTAGTCCGGACTTCGGTCCGATGCAGGGGGCAAGGCCCCAGTTAGCCCGGACTTCGGTCCGATGCAGTGGGCAAGGCCCAGTATGTGCTTTACATGTTATTGTGTGGTATGTGGTAGATTGGGGGAGCTCACTAAGCTTCGTGCTTACGGTTTTCAGTTTTGGTTTTAGGTACTCGGTTTTCAAAAGAGGAGCTCGGGAAGATTGCAGTGCACACACCATAGTCAGTTAACCTGGGGATGTTTGACTCTGATAATGAGATTATGTTTTGAATTAATACTCTAAAATTATGTTATGACTTATGATACAGTTTTGTAAATATGATTTTAGTAATGTTTTAAAAGAAATTTTTAGTCGTGATTTTTGGGTCGTTACAAACTCCCCCACGACATAGGAAAATGTCAACCATATCATCGCAGCCGGGATGATACTTCTACATCGCGTCAAAATAAAACTCCATGGTGTGGGAACAACTCATCCATGCCATGGGAATCAATGTATAGTTAGAAACGCCACTCTTCGAAATAATAATCCCTCCAAATATCGATGTGCACCCCACACTTATTGAAAGTCATGGCTCTCAAGTTTCAACTTCAAACTCTCACAAGGTTTTTTCTCTCGTGACAAATCAACATTCGACCTCAATTATTGAAATTTCTGAAAGCATCTGAAGGGTAAAAGTTCTGCAAATATATGAAACATCAAGAGCATCAACATGGAAAATAAAATTTAAACAAACTAAAAATAAAAATAAAAACTCACTAAAATAACTAAAAAAACAAAATAACTAAAAAGGATATCACAATCACTCGTTTTCGTTGAAATCAAGCTACAATTGTTGATTAATCCCTTGCATGCAAGAGGTGGTTTGTGAAAACAAAAACTTTCGGGACCTGTCAGACTATTTCCTTTGTTTTCTTTGCACCATTAACTAAAAAGTAGAACAAGAGTCGACCCAACTAGTCAAGAGTAGCAAGAGTTCGGTCTTCCACTTAACCACCTCGATACGCCTTGCTATACTACGCCTCGTGGATTGAGTTGGACAAATCAACAAAGTAGTAGACTAAACAAGTCAAGAATTCCCTAATCTCTTGCAATCTCGAAACCCATGCAAAAAATCAAACCAAGCAATGTGTATGATCACGAATTCCTGCACATAACAACAAAAACCTTCCCGACAAGTGACATAATATCAACGAAAATAAAATAAAAATAAAACAAAAAATGAAAAAAATAATGAATAATCAAATAAACCAAATTAATTGAAAACCGTTACCCGGCAACGGCGCCAAAAACTTGATGTGCACAAAAGTACCCACTAATTTTAATATTTATAACCTAACAAACTTAGACTATCTATGCACTTATAGGCATTGTACCTAGTCAGATTACAGTATAGCTTAGGTAAGTCGGGTGTCGATCACAGGGAACGGTGGTGAATTAATTTAATATATTTGATTATAGGTTACAGGTCACACGAAAATAATAAAGAAAATGGTTTAATAAATCTCAAACTAGCAATTAACAACTCTCGATAAACTAACTGGAAAGCAAATCTCTTCAGGTACTTTGGTTTAGATAAATTACACCTTAAAAACATAGACAATTGCATACACAAATTCATTTATTTATGTTCACCGATTCCTAAAATGATTAGATTCGCGTTCACTATAACTAATCCTTTAGCAAACAAGTCAATTTAAACAGTGATCAGTTGATTAAACTAACATGCTTCCTAGTGTTCAGTTCGTATCAAGCAAGACTTGTAAATATAGTTAATCGAATTACTAATTCAATTTAACCTCTTGTTGATGGTCATCAAACAAGGCTCACACATTAACTTACTTATTCCCAAGTTAATCCTAGTTTCACATTCATTATTCCTAGACTTATAATCTCGATGGTCATCAAAATCATAAGAGACAAGCAATCAAGCAGATGTTCATACAACTCAATTCACTTAACAATTAACAGCAAATAATCATCATTAATACGTAAGGATCTTTTAACAAGCTTGGAAAGATAAATTAAACATAAACAAACAATTCAATATAGCAATTAGTCTAATAATCAAAGCTTCATTCAATCATAAATGCAAAGTAAAAGGTTTTTACACCCAAATCAAAAACTAAATACAAAATAGTAACACAATGGAATGCTAAACATGGTCACGTTAACAACCCATGTGATTACCGACATGTATCCGCTCTCCAATCCTTCCGATCTCCCCTCCCGTTAGCTTAACGGCCTTCCGACCGCCTCCTAGACCCTCAAAACGGCAAATATGAAGTTTTCTTGTTGCACAAGTCGAAGTGGAATATCATAGATTATGAAAATGGTGGAATGATATGGGGTATTTATAGTTGATGGAGATGGAATTATATGGAATATTAGAGTTGGATTGGAATAAGGAAACTAATGTGGCTTAGGGATTAAGCAAATAAAGATAAGGAAATTGGTGCTTGAGGAATAAGTAACTTGGAGGGAATTTCCGTCCAGCTTTTATGCTTCATCTTCAAGGCCGATTTTGGATAAGATAAGTGTCGAATTAGCGAAAAGTCCCTCTCACATAAGTCGTAGGAAATTTCGTCTAGTTTTTAGAACATTTTGAATCTTGTCAATTGGACTTGTGAGTCATCAGATATACCCGAAACACTGAAGAGGGGTCAATCTGCCAACAATATCCTTTTTGCATCTTTTCAGCTCCATTCTCTTCTTTTTGCATTCCAGCTCCCATTTTTACTGTAATTGAATATTTCAAAGCATATTAAGTATATTTTAGTTCGAAATAACATAAAAACATAGTATAAAATAATAAGAAAACATCATAAATATATGCATAAAATAGACGTTATCAGTCTTCATATTTTCTCTAATTTTACTTACGATTGATTAAAACTTAATTCAAACATCCTTTCAATTGGTATCAGAGCATAAATCTTCACATCATTTGAAGAATCTCATTCATGTTTTCATCTTATTGATTCGTTCTTTCAAATTCAATCATTCCCCAAGTGAAAATGTAGTTCTTCGTTTGATTAGAGTTATTTTATTATTCTACAATTGTTTTATCAATCATTTTTGCATCCGATTTCATTCTTTTCAAAGTTTATCTTCTTTTCAATCGATCAAGTGTTGAAGCTGAATGTCGACACCATGGTGAACTACACTAACTTTCTTGAATCAGTAACGAAAATTCCGATGTTGTTTCATGTGTATTACGATCAATGGAAGGATCATATGTAAGATTATCTCAATATGATTGGTGAGGATCTCTGGAGTTCGATTGAGAATGGTCCTTATTGTGTTGATCTTATTCAAGCAGTTGGAAATGTTGGTACTGCAGAGGACATGATTGCTCAAGGTAACAAGAAGAAGGCGAATGATAAGTGTTGTCATCATGAATTGCATAGAGCTTTGCTACCTGTGGTTTACAATTACATTCGAGGTTGGAAGATAGAAAAAGAAATTTAGGATACTTTGAACGAGAAGTATTAAGGAAATGAACAAAACAAGAAGAGTTCAGTCACTCAACGCTTATTGGAGTAGGCCGATTTCAAGTAGAAGTAAAGTGAGTCTATCGAAGCGTACTATGATAGATTCAATGAGCTTATCTACAAATGTACCATATATGGTGTTGTTTGTACCACACTTAAGTTTAACATTACCTTCATCCTAGGCTTGAAGAAAGAATGGAAGAACATTTTCCTTATGATCAAGACATAGGAGAATTTCAACACCTACTCTCTGTCGAATCTCTATAATATCTTGAAAACACATAAGTCTGAAGTGAAGGAGATAGTTGAAAAGAATAGCAAGATGAATTTTGGTGGTTCAATGGAACTTGTTTCAAAAACAACTAGGAAGGAGAATGGTTCTGACGATGAAGCTTATGAAAATGAAGAAGGTTTTCTACTTAACTCACATGATGAATCTGTTGCTCATTACTCCAACATTAAGGTCAAGAGTTCTACAAAAAGTCTATTAGTGGAAACTACAAAAACACCTCGATTAAAAAGCCATTGTCGAACTCTAGTGATAGACAAAAGAGTGTGGAAAAGGTGGAGAAGAAAGAAGAAGAGAAGAAGATTGAAAAGAAACTGAAAGGTGATTTTGGTTACACTTGCAACTATTGTAATGGGCATAATCATCTTGCGAAGGAATGAATGCTAACGAAGCAGGAAGAGAAGAAAGAGAAAGCCAAGGATACGGTGTATTATGTGATGAAGATAGAGGAATTTCGTTTAAAATCCAAGAATCTATCCTAGGTTACGAAGGATGCATATAAAAATGATGGAATCTATCAAATTTGGTCCTCGGGCTCCGATGATGAAGAAATGCATCATCGTACTCATGGTAGCATGTATGCGAATGACGTTGGAGGTTATTTAGGAAATAAGAGCTTGGTTGATAAAGAGTTGGTTGGTAGTGATTGGGAAGTGTCAAAGAAGGAGATTGTAGAAGTGAAAGAAGATGAGAGTGAAGAGGAGGAAGTGATGATGGTTGGAAGAAGCTTCGTAACCACTACTTCAAAGTCTTTAATGACCAAGAAGGTATGTGATCTTCTTGTTTCTCTTAATGTTCTTTTAAGTTCTTACCATGGTATTTTATCTGATTTTGATGGTACTTGTTCTTATCTCAATGATATGCTGATTTCTATGAGTAACGAAGTGGAGAAAACTAAAACCATGCTTTACGAAGTAAGAAATAAATTGGAGGAGAAGAAAACTAGGATAGAAGGCCTAGAGTTAAAAGTAACAAATGTCATGGTAGATAGGGATTCGTTGCTAATGGACGATAGCATGTTGGTTAAACAAGGAAATATTTAGTGTAACACTGCTAAGCATTTGTATGGAAAATTAACTAATCTTTATCATTCATTTGACATATGTGAGGAATAACATAGGAAGTTACTCCTTTTCATAAATTTGAAACATGAAGTAGTTGATGAAACTACTTCTGATTGCGAGAGTAAAGTAGTTGAATATGAAAAAGTTCCTAACAATTCCTATGCTTATGGTGTTGTTAATATCAATGATTGGTTAGATTACGATGATTTGGTTGATATTGTGAATGATTCTTTGATGAAAAACAAACAAATGAAAATTCTAAACAAAACTAAGAATTCGACACAAAGTACCCAACACAATTTTGATGATATCGAAGACGATTCATATAATATCAGTGAACTTGAGGAAGAGGAATGTGTTGATTGCTCAAAATTGTCTGTCATTAATATCACTTTGTTATATAAAAGCAAAGAAAATGATAATTCAAAATCGAAGTTAAATGATGATCCATCAACAACAACCAAAAATCCTGATTCTCAAGAGTATGTTATTGTTGAAGACATAACAAATAATGAAAGTGATAGTGTTGATGATTCTTGTGAAAAAGAAATTTCACGAGTTGTTGAATCTAAGTGTTTGAAGACATAGAGGAATTCTGTGACAACCCGAAGTTCTTTCCGTCATTGTAACCCGTTCCGTCAATAAAATTCGTCGTTTTCGAATTGTTTCCGTTACGTTTTTAAATTATGTTATTAAATTTGAGTCGTTTATTATGACTTAATGGGTGTTTAAACAAGTTAATAACACAAGAAAACATTCCAAATTATCAATTAGAAAAAATTTTAGTTTCGACCATATCGGGTTACCACAACTTTATCAGGTGCGACCAAAAGTATCGTATAACGTCAGTATCGGGTAGAATTCCACTGTGTCCCAAACTCGAACCATATATAAAGCTCAAATGACTTCATTTTGAAGCTTTTGCACCCTCTCTCACTACTCTCTCTCTACAATTCAATCCTTGCTCCAAAATCTTCCAATTCAAGCTCCAAATCATCAAGGTAACTATCCTAACTCGTAGTATAACCTTTTCAGCTTCCAAATCCATGTTCAAACTATGAATTAGGACCATAAACATGTGTTTACGGACCTGGAACACTCATGGGCCGTGAACACACACATATATATATATATATATATATATATATATATATATATATATATATATATATATATAATGGGTTTTGGAGCCTAAAAACCCTCCCAAATCACTTATGGAGCTTGGATTCGACTTAGGAACTTATTGGAATGGACTTGGAACACCTTGAACTCAACATTCAGGGAGTAAACATGAGTTTAAGGCCTAAGAGCATGCTTGGACCATAATCACCAATTCATGGGCAGTAAACTGATTTTAAGGTGTTAAGATGCCACTTAAACACCTCATAAGCCTTGGAATAAAGACTAGAAGAACCCACAAACGAGTTAGAGGCCTTAAACTTGATAAAAACCTCCCCCATAGGAGGTTACGGCCATAAAATCCCCATGGATAGGTTCCTGGGTCGTAAACTCCTAAAACATAGTCAAATGATGCCCTAAATCCATCCTAAGACTTGTAAAATGACTTAGAATCACATATGATTAATCTAGGGCCACCAAATCATGAAAGGAAAGAGTATATAGGAGCTTACGACCATAAACTCCTAGTTCATGGCCGTAAACTCCATTTGGTAGTCTCTTTGGTGGTTTAATCCATTTCTATGCCCTAGATTTGATCCTAGCTAATTTTCCCAAGTGATATAAGGCCATTTAGCAACCTAACACCCATCACCGATGAGTTTACGACCGTAAACTCATGGGGACATGGCCTCATGGCCGTAATATCCCTTAGGAGTTTACTCTTGAAGAGCAAACTCCATATCTATGCCCTATACGTCCGTAGATGCCACCCGGGTCACTCCTAACACTTGATTTGAAGTGTTTTCGCATCTTGGAGTGTAATTTCACATCTAATTAGTGGTTCAAAGTATAATTAGATACAATTGTGTATCATTTCATATTACATAGGAGCCTCGCATGTTATCAAGCCCCGAAATGACACTTAGCATCCAAACCGACTCGTTTCTCAATTGGTGAGTTCATACCCCTACGCCTTTTTCAGTGTTTTTCAATGTTTTCAGGGGGGGAATACAAGCAGATTATAAATGTTTTCGAAACTTAAAAATGATGTAATTTTATAAATATCTGGAAAACTTTTAGATATCTTTACCCCTTATGTATTATGCGGAGCATAAAGGATGATTTATCGGATATAATTACATGGATTTCAATTACAGTAAAGGAAACAATCAAACTAATCAAATTATTATGGGAATAATTTGGGATCTTCAATTCTCGTTTTATGAGTTCGAATTTCATGCAATGTTAATAGATAAACTATGTCTGATTCAGTTTATCTCTGTCTAAAGTAGAGTTTTATGCTAGATAGTTTCTTTGTATTCAATCGTTTATACTTTATTATGTTTCAAAACGATTATGATATTCGATAATGACCGACTATACCGTGAATAATTTAATACTAGCTTGTGAGGTTCGTCTTCATTAAACCCTTCGGGTTATCAGTAAATCCTCCCCGAAAGTATAACCAGAGTCTCCTGGAGGGAGAGCGTGGAATTTGTGAATAGATCTATTCGGGACTGACAATCCCACACCTTAACTGTTAGCTACAGTTAGGCGGGCACGCTTGGGGTGACAAATTATGGATATTGTCTGACGCCTGAAGAACGTCAAGGAGGTCACGGGTCACATTAGCATGGTTATACGACTCACAATATGTATTAAAACATAGTTTATTCACGGATTTTATATCTATCTCTAATCTATTACGGGATGGTATTCCCATGGTTTTCAATCTATAGTTTTATGTATTAAAACTATCTAGTACGGGATGGTATTCCCATGGTTTTCAAACTATAGTTTTATGTATTAAACTATCTACTTTTGTACCAAACGGAAATTCAGATGTTCTAACTAAACTGTCTTTATAAGAAAATATGGGATTTTCTTGGATAACAACTTTTTCAGAAAACTAAAGGAAACATATTCATTTTCAGAAAACAAAACACTTATGAACTCACTAGCTTTATGCTGATTTTCAAACTGCTTGCATTCCCAGGTCCGTATTAGACAGGTACCCAGCAATCCTTTTGGTGAAGACGGAGTTCGTAGAAGACACGTCCTTACTTTTGTTCACACACACACATATATATATATATATATATATATATATATATATATATATATATATATATATAGGGTTAGGTTATTTTGTTTTCACTATCTATTGTGTGCATGTATGACTGATTCTGGACCAATCATTTTAGTTATTTTAAGAAAATAATTAATGCATATTACATGTTGAAGATATAATAGATATTAATTACATCTTCAGCATTTAATATACATTAATTACTTTCTTAAAATAACTAAAATGATTGGTCCACAATCAATCATACAGGCACACAATATATAGTAAAAACATTTGAACCTAACTCTCTCTCTCTCTCTCTCTCTCTATATATATATATATATATATATATATATATATATATATATATATATATATATATATATATATATATATATATAAAACACTTGTAACACTTTACTTTTAAACAAATGTAAATTTTCATATGTAATGTAATGGTTGTTTACTTTGCTTACTATGTACATTGGTTATGATAGTTAACATGAAGTCACCTCCGCCCCGGAACGTTTCCGCCCTGGGTTTCGGGGTGTGACAAATTGACAAAGATTTTGAAAGAAAAAGGAAAACATTTTTAGGAACAAAATTCAGTTCTTTATCCAACATTTATTAAAGGGATCTAATCAAAATGTTAGAGGAAAATAATTTGAATCAGAGGTCAAAATCTTTTCAATGTCAAAAGAGTCAAAAACATTTCCCAAAGAAAACAAAAATAACAAAAATGGTGTTTGGATTGTGAAAACAGCTAAGCCTAATGACGAAGGCAAAGCATATAAAATTGGTGAAAAACCTTTACCTAATGATTTAAACAATCAAAAGGCGAAGACTCAAACTTTTGTAAATGGTGATGAAAAATCTATTTCAAAAGATGAAATTTCCCAAAAGGAAGCTCAATACAAAGCTTGTTGGAAGAAAAGAAGATATCTTCAAAAGGAAAGGAAATTGAAACAATAATCACCACAAACTCAATAAAAGAAGTTTTCTCAAAAATCCAAAACTGATGTTTCAAAAGAAGCATCGAAAGTAGTTCCCAAATTTGTTAATAAAAAGGTTGAGAATAAGAGTCAAAGTGATTTTTCTAAAAAGACGAAGGTTGATCAAAGTTCAAAAAGATCAAAATCATGTTCAAAGAAACACTTAAACGATTTTTTCACAAATTCAAAAAGTTTTTCAAAAAGAATCCTATTTTGGATATCAAAATCGATATAAAAATCACTTTCAACAAAAATCACAAAAACATTTTTTGTTGACAAGTTTTCCAAACAAGCAAACATTGTGAAGAAAAATGTACTAATCAAACCTGATGGTCCACATTTTCCAAATCCTTATTTAAAGCACAAATCAAATATTTCATTTATCAAAGGCAAAAATGAAATAAAAATTTTCATTTATTGGTATGATATAAAAGGAATGAAATTTCAATCGAAAAAGTGTTATCATGAACAAGTAGAAAAGGCGTATGAGAATTACTTTAATGAATCAATGGGTGGAAGTACTTCATACCAAGAATCAATGTTAAAGGTGTCAAAATCGAAAGAACTTTAAGGAAAGAAAGTTTATTTTTCCAAGAAACGGTTGAAAAAGAGAAAATTAAAGTTAGCATTTTGTTAATTAATGATTATATTTCTCTACACAAGTCTGACGAAGTTGATTTAATTGATAAAATCAAAACAAAATTTTGTAGTTGGATTTTTAATTCTACACCGCACACTACATTTCGCACTAATGTCCAAGGACCCAAAAAGACTTGGGGACCTAAATCTTTTTAAATGATTGTAGGTGCTATGTGACGAGCAATATGCCGAAAACTGGTATATCGATAGTGGATGGTCGTGTCACACGAAAGGAAGGAAGAAAGTTTTGAGTGATTTTAGGAAGTTGGAACATGAAGGTGTTGTGAAATTTGGGAATAACTATAAATGTAAAGTGAAGGTCTATGGGAAAGTTACAAATGGGAAGTTTAGAGTGAACATAGTGGCTTATGGTGAAGTTTTGAAGCACAACCTTATAAGCGTATCTCAACTTGTTGTTGGAATTGGGAATCAAGTTTTTTTATAAAGAAGGAAGCATGATATCGAATAAAGAAGTAAAGGAAGTCTTGTTAAAGTCGAAGAGGAAATGTAATATGTTCACTTTGGACATAAAGCCAATAGTTGGCATTCCCTTTGTTTGCTTGTTATCGAAGGCTTCTTCTGACCTCGGATGGCTTTGGCATCGAAGAATTTCTCATCTTAATTTCAAAATTTTAAACAAAATTTTTTTAAATGATCTTGTTCATATTTTAACTGTTTTAAAATTCGTCAATGATTCTTTATCTGCAACTTGTGAACAGGGAAAACAACATCGTCAAAGTCATTCAATTGTAATTGATTAAAATATTGTCGAACCATTGGAACTTCTACACATTAACTTGTGTGGTCCTTCAACTATCGAGTCTCTTAATAGGAAGAAGTACATACTTGTTATTGTAGATGATTTTTCACGATTTACTTAGGTTTTATTTCCTAGGTAGAAGTCAAAGATTACTCAGATGATGATCGATTTCTTCAAAATCATCAAATTGAGTTGAAAGAAGAAAGTTCATCGAATTAAAAGAGATAATAGAAATGAATTCAAGAATCAAGATCTAGATTCATTTTTGATAATTTTGGGAATCTCTCATAACCTTTCATCACCTTACTTACCACAAAAAAATGGTGTTTTCAAAAGGAGGAATCGATGATTGTACGAAACCACCAGAACGATGCTCACTTATGCAAATCTGCCTGAATATTTTTGGACAGAAGCTCTTTCTACATCTTGTTTTACACAAAATTGCTTATTTATTCATCGACGCTTTAACATCACACCTTATGAAATCATTAACAAAAGGAAACCTAATGTTAATTTTTCCCATGCTTTTGGTTGCAGATGCTTTATCATGAATCTCAAGGATAATCTTTCAAAGTTCCAAACTAAGGCAGACAAATGAATTTTTCTTGGATATTCACATAACTATATAACATATAGGGTGATGAACAAAAGAATGAGAAGAGTTGAAGAAACATTCAATCTCACATTTGACGATTGTTATGTCAAAAGAGTACAACACAAATTTTGAAAGAAACCAACTCTTACTGAGTGAAATGAGGAATCAGAACAAATGCATACTTTCGATGTTGATTTTTATTTGCTCTTTGGTAGACCTGACAGAGCTATTGATGTTGAGTTTAATGTTGAAGACAATCAAGTTCCAGAAGAATCAAAGCACTCTGATGACACAACTATAACTGACGAACAAACATATGAGTATTCGTCATCAACACCAATAGTTAATTTTTAAAGAGGACAAAATTTGACATCTGGTCAAGTGGAGGGGGAGCATTTGTCTTCTTAATCTCAAGTCAAGTGGGAGATGTTACCTTCACAAGCTCGTGTTGAGGGGGAGCAAAAACCAGCGAATCCATTGGTTAAGGGGGAGCTAAGTGGAATAAATAATGAAGATGATAACAACACTCTAGGTAATGAAGATGATAACATTAATGATAATATTTATGTTAAGAATTCTATGAAGCTGAAGAAACATTTGAAGATTCACATTTAGAGTTTGATCCATCCTATCCTCCTTTGGAGAAATGGACACATGATCATCCAAAAGAACAAATTCTTTGTAATCCTAATTCTGGTGTTTTAACATGAGCACATATTAGAGCTAGGAATGAAGTTCTTAATATTCATCAAGAACATTGCATTTTCAATGTTTTTATCTCAAAAGTCGAACCAAAACAGTCAAGAATACATTAGAACATCCTGATTGGGTTGTTCTAATGCAATCTGATTTGGCTGAATTTAAGAGAAAAAAAGTTTGGAGACTAATTCCTAAACCTGGAAATATTTCAATAGTTGGTTTAAGATTGGTCTTTAAAAATAAAATGGATAAATAAGGTAATGTGGTACACAATAAAGCAAGAATAATCATTCAAGGTTATTCTTAATAAGAAGGAATTGATTACGATGAAACATTTGCCCCTTTCATAAGACTCAAGTTAGTACAAATTTTTCTTGCTTATGCAGCTCACAAGATTTTCGACGTCTATCAGATGGATATAATGTGCACATTTCTCGATGGTGTACTTTAAGAGACGGTTTATGTTGAGCAGCCACATGGATTCGTAAATGATAAGTTTCCTTATCATTGTTATATCCTTAAAAAAAGTTGTTTCTGGTTTGAAACAAGTACCACTTGATTGGTATGCAACACTAACCATGTCTTTGAATATCGCCAAATTTAAGCAAGGATCAGTTGATCCCACTCTATTTCGAAACAAATTAGGGGGTCATCTAACATTTGTTCAAATTTATGTCGATGTTATAATTTTTGGTTCTACCGACCCTTCGTTGTGAAAGGAATTTGAGGATTTAATGAAGAGTCAATTTGAAATGTGCATGATGGGGAAAATTAATCATTTCTTGGGACTAAACATTCATCAAAGAAAGGCAGAAATATTTATTAATCAAGAAACTATACACGCAATTTGCTTGAACGCTTTGGAATGATGAACTACTCACATGTGAAGGTTTCCATGGCAGTCGACACTCGCTTATGTTCTTTGTTGGATAAGCCAACTGTTGATTTAAAGACATATCAAAGCATAATAAGTTCGTTATTGTATTTAACTACAAGTCGACCTGATATTATATTTTTGGTTTGTAATTGTGCCAGGTACCAAGCGAATCTTAAAGAACCACATCTCACAACCGTTAAGAATATTTTTTGATATTTTCATCAGACTCTGACTGGTATCCAGTAAACACAAGATTCTTTATTCAATCATTTCATGATGCTGATCTAGGGGGTTTTCAATTGTATTTCAAGAGTACTACTGGAGGATGTCAATTTCTAGACGGGAAACTTATGAGTTGGCAGTCAATAATATTTTTGATCTGTAATTGTGCTAGGTACCAAGAGAATCCCAAAGATCTACATCTCACAGTCGTTAAGAATATTTTTTGATATTTAAAACGGACTCTGACTCTCTGATTGTGGTATCCAGTAAACACATGATTCTTTATTCAATCATTTTATGATGCTGATCTAGGGGGTTTTCAATTGTATTGCAAGAGTACTACTGGAGGATGTCAATTTATAGAAGGGAAACTTTTGAGTTGACAATAAAAAGTAGACATGTGTATCGATATCCACAACTAAGGCTGAATACATTGTTACCACATCTTGTACTTCTCAGTGATCTGGATCCAAATTCAATTACGTGACTTTGTGATTAACATGAAGAAAATTCCTTTATTTTTTGATTCTCATAGCGAAATTTGCATTATTCATAATGCATTTCAGCATTACAAAACAAAACATATTGCACTTCGATACCATTTCATCAAAGATCATGTAGAGAATGGAAATACCGAAGTTCATTTTGTTAAAACAACATACCAGTTGACTGATATTTTTACAAAACCACGATGAAAAATTGTTTTTGGGAATTTTAAATGGTTTGAGAATGATGGAAGCTTATCATGTTCCTACCTCTAACTATTTTTTCTTAAATTTGGATTTGGATTGTAGAGTTTTGGACTAACATTCGTTACTGACATGATTTCATTAAGAGGTTACTGTTCACGCACATCGCTTCGACATGCTTCGCTTTTGACATTAGCTCTGACTCGTTCAACAAATGTTTCCAACAAGAAAAGTAGTAGATAAGGAATGATAGAAGTAATGAAGAATGGAAAGCTAAGGCTTGTTTCGTGTACTATCAAATGGGAAGTAAAGGCTTATGTCATGTAATAACGAATGGGAAGCTAATGCTTGTGTAATATGATAGTGAATAGGAAGCTTATCCTTATTTGAGGCGATAGAGAATGGGAAGTGATGGTTATCTTGACAAGTAATTATTATCAATAGCAAAAAAGAAGAGCAGGTCTACTTAAGTTTCCTAACTGAGTAACAAAGATTTAATTCCGGATTCTTTGCACAACTATTCGTTATCAATGATGAATGCTCAATGCTAGTGATCTCCTTATCTTTATTCTTTTTATCTTTGAAAAAGCCAAAAAAACAAAGAGGTTAAAATTCAAAAATCCAAAAATATTTTCTTTATTTTTGTCTTTTATTTCTAAAATTCAAAAATCCAAAAAGATTTTCTTTATTTTTGTCTTTTATTTCAAAAAATAAAAAAATTAAAAAGATTTTCTTTATTTTTGTCTTTTATTTCTAAAAATCATAAAACCAAAATGTTTTTCTTTATTTTTCTCTTTTATTTATAAAAATCAAAATGCAAAAATATTTTCCTTATTTTTGCGATTAGGAAGTTCATTGTAACACATGTTGCTCATAAGCATGTAAAAGCGAAGCTTAATAGGGAACATGTAACATTTGTAACTGATAAGTAGTTAGGTGTCCTTAGAAGCATGTTGTCCAAAGCCTAAGTGACTCATTGTTTATGAAGCCTTAATGAAATTTTCTCTTGAAAATTTCTTCCCAATAAGCTGTATTAGCAATAGTTCTTGAGCTACCTTTATCTTCTCAATTTGAGTTAAGAGATGACTGCATGGTCACTATCATTCGTAGAGGTACAATGGATCTTCTTAACCAATCTATTTCACCCTAAAGTTTTTACACTCGCACACACAAAGATGCATATCCCAAGATATCTCTAGTAAAAATAACCTAGGATATAGGTATGCTAAAACTTTGTGTTAATGATCCTAAATCATTTTTCCGTGATGAGGGTGAGACCCAACAAACCTTACACCTAAGGAATTGATGGTGAACAGTTTTTATTGTTCAAGATTTTAATGATACCTTATGTTTCGTTGTATCATTTCAAATATTCAAAATCTAATTTTCATTTCTTTTGTGTGATCTTAATGAAATATATTATTCCCAAGTTATTTCTTCCCAATAGAACCAGCTTTTTAATTATCATATGATATGAGATTTTCATATGAACATTTACTTAGATCCTTCGCCACTTTAAATGTTACAAAAGCTTAAAATTTGTTCATTACACTGATCACACAAGTATTTTCTTACAATGATTCGCTCTTATGTTAAGTTACGAACTTGTTCAAAATTAAGCCACATAGGAAGCTTGTTAAAAGAGAGCCTTCGATACTTCTCAATAAGTAATTGGTCTTAATTCACAGGACACTAGACAAGTATTTTGATATCTCTTTTGATGTCGAAGGAACAGTATCTTTGCTCGAGATCTTACTACTTATATATGAAAGTTTCTTTGATATCACAGTGTCCAAAATTTTCTTATTTTGATTCTCTCTTTTCTTTTGGTACACACAAGTACTAAAATCCTTGAGGTTTTGGGTAATACCAACTCAGACCTATATTTTGAAAAGTATGGATTATGATTTCATTTATTATTCCTATAAGTGAATGAGGCCCAACCTTAACTATCGAAGTTTGGTCTTTGATTCCTAACAAAGCTTAGTGACTATTCAATTCTTTTGGGAATGACGAAGTATCCGTTGGATGTGATGTTCCAGTTGATTTCTCGTGGCTTACGTAAAAGTGCTCATTACTTTAACACGTGGCAGTAGGGGTAATGTCAGTTCTATTACCTACTTTACACATGGAATTAGCCTATTGGAATGTGCTTTGAATTTGAATTTGATGTTAGTTATAAAAGAAGACAAGATTATTCAGTTTTATCTTTCTGATTCCTCATATTCACGCAAGAACCGTAACCCTAATTTTTATTCAAATTCAAAATTCTCTCGACCATCAAGTCTACTACAAACACCACTATTGATCAATTCAACATAAACAATGATGAATTCTCTATTTCAATCCAAGAATCTTTGGTTTAATCCATTGATCAAAGAATATCCATAACAATTGCAGATGCTTTTTCAAGTTATGAATGATTTTTTAGTTACACAAACTTTGACCGCTTTCTTTTCCATTGCGATGAAGTGGTTTTCTCTTGTTGGTTTAACCACTATGTATAACAAACAATAGAAATTATCAAATTCTAGATGAAATGTAAAATACTAAGAGGTTGAACAAGTATCAATTCGCCCAAATTCTCAAACTGTTATCTGAAGGTCAGTTCGAGGAGCCTACGAACGAACATATGCTCTAAATATTTAACATGATTGGTTATCAGCCTCCCGTTAAACTTGTAATAAATTTCAAGAATTCAAATCCTTTTGGAGTATGGAATTTTTTCTTTGGAATCACACTTCGATGGTTAACTAGAAGAAGCTTTGGTCTTGATAAGGAAAAACATAAATTCTACTATGTTATGGATGGTCTCTACTCTGGAAAGAATGTGGATTATGCTTCGTTACTATGGGCTGAATTTGGTTCATCAATCAAGCATTTTAAAAAGACGAAATAGATTTATAATGCTCGATTCTAGAGTTTTAATGTTACATGGAGTTTATAGTCAAGTAGGTGTTTGAGTACCTGAAGATGGCGAGGTTGCCACATTCTCACGTCTTCACATTCCCAATTCAAAAATTGACATTTTTCTTGCTGTTCGTCGAATTCCAGATGCCATGCTTAATTTGGTATTTCCCAAGAATTTTTTATTGCTAAAATACAATGCTTCTATGGACTTAACTTCTACACGTGCTATCCCTAAGAAGGTGACTTTTAAAGTTACATAGGGAACTTCCACATATTTGTAGGTTGGAGAGAAGAAATCATAGGCAAAGCGTAAAGTTGTTGAGAAAGAGGCTTCAACAAAAACTGTTCCTAAATAAGATCTTAATAAGTCAACTGAAATTCATTCTGAGAAGGAAGTTGATAAGGTTGTTAATGAACGTGTTAAGGAGACTTCTATTCCTGATGTTGTTGTCAGGAAATCCAAGAAGATGAAGACAAAATCGAAGTCTTCTGGTGTGGTTATTCAAGAAGTTATTGAGAAAGAAGCACAAAAAGATAGGAATAAAAGATATTGGTGTCTTGAAAAGAATTAACAAGCCTAGGGCTTTGAATTAGAAAGAGCCTTTTACAAACACTTGGCCACTATAAAAAATGTTTGAGGCTGATAAAGATAACGAAGACAAGGAATATGATTTGTTTGGGAAGGATGATCAGACTTTTAGTATTTCACCTAGAATGGATACAATGTTGAAACGAATTTCAAAGAGATACGTATTGCCAATGTCACTATGAATGCATCTAATGTGGAAACAAAAAAACAACTCTAATGAACAGATTATGACTTCACTCCTTGAGCAGATTATGGTCACACCACCCGAAGTTCATATTTCTGAGTCCAATATGGATGAGGGCGGGACTTCAAACATCACTAAGAACATATCTAATAAGGAATCGAATGTTATCATGGGTGAAGGGAGTTCGACATCAACAATTGAGACTATAGCTATTCCACCACCACAAACTTCAACAATTCCACCAACATCGGTTCCAACAGTATCACCAACATTTCAAGGAGTTATGAATGAGCCAATCATTACATTATTCTTTTCTCAATCAACATAACTAGAGATGTGGACTAACAAACATGAGGATGAGGATGAAATGGTTGGATTTGCTGAGTTAGAGTTCAATCCATAAGAAGAAAATGTCACTGACAATGCCATAATGTCTGGAAAATAGTACAAAATTCTCAACCCTAAATTTAATTCAATTCTTTAATTCTTGAATGATAGTGCAGGGAAATCAACTGTTAGCAGTGAAGAAGTAAAATTCTTGTTAAAATCTCAAGAGTCGCGATTTAGTCTTTAACCGATGGTGTTGTTGAGGGTGTTGATAAACAATTGGCTACTCGATCTCGAACTTTTAATCATGAAATTGAGAAATTAATGTTGCTCGTGAGAGATGTGAGCTAATTGAGAAGCTAGTGAATACCTCTAAAGAATCAATCAAATCAAAGATCAAGGAGTTTAACAATTTGTTTTCTAAGGAGGTTAAGAAGCTTGATATGTTTTGCGAAGGTATTAAAGATAAGGTTGACGTGCTTTTGGGTGCAACACGAACTATGATTGAAGATGTTTGTGCTTTCACCAAGGATTATGCTGGTGTTTTGAAAGAAAAGAAAGAAGCTGATGGTCAGGTGTTTTCCAAGATTGAACATTGTCTTACTGGATTTCATGAGTCTTTATCGAAGTTTGATTTTACATCAAAATATTCGATTTCCCAAGATCATATATCTTCAATGGTTTCCTATGAGGAATCTTGTTTCAAGACAGGGTTTTCACATATTTTGGACATAGTCCTTTGTTTACCAACCAATGCTCCATGTCCAATTATGAATGTATCACAAGAGGAGAAAGGGGTTGGTTCATCAAAGGATAGTGGGGAAGACAAAGGGAAATTTATGGGGAAGCTGATCTCTAAATTCCTACTTTCTTACCAATGAACGCACTAATGATAACTTCTTTGACAACAACTTCTCTTCTAAATGTCGGTGTTGACTTATCCAAGTTGTAGTCTAGAAAAAGGGTTAAGTATTGGGGAAGGAGGTTCAAGTTCATCAACAGCCAAACCAGTGACAACCTCTGACCCTAAAGACAAAAAGAAGGGTGTCCATGTCGTAACCCCAACAGAAGAAGAGAATAATCACCAAGAGCTAGAAATGGTAAGACTTAGGAAATTAAATAGTATTATGAGGCAAAGGGTGAATGATCCACCAGGACCCAATCAAGGAAATTCTAACAAACTTTAGTGCTATGAAAAAATTGAAAGCACAACTTTTAGTGAAAAAGAGAATTTGATTGTGAGCTAAAGAAGAATTATGACATTGAGGATACCGAGTTCAATCAACTAGATTTACTAGTTAATCATTCGTTATTCATCTTTCCTCAGTTCGAGCTTGTAGAAAGTTATAAGGATAAGGATGAGTTGAAGAAGATAAAAATTCATTTTCATGTTGTGCTTGGGAAGAAAGAGGAAGAAGTATGGTCCTTGGTGAAGATAATCAAGCTTGTGTCTATAACTCTAGATGCTTTGTTTGTAGGAGCATTACAAAATATTCGACATAATGTTGTTAGGGAGAACAATGTGCTATTTGATTTCACCATTGCAAACTTTCCTCTGATGAATGGAAATGATCTCATCACTACTCCAAAGTTAATGGTTAACTTGAGCAAATTTCAAATTCCAGACAAGACCATGTACATGTTTGGATATGGGCACATCAAGGCCTTCTTGGATTCTTAGTTTAATAACTTAGCATTAAATGGTATTGATCTTGTAAGGTCACACCTTATGGTCTGATGAGTCATACACACTACACGCTGACCACCAACACAAGCATCAGTTCTAGCGCCAACATCATATTGATCAGCGTCAATGTGAACTCAATGATTTTGGTAATCATATGTATATTAGGCAATTATTCATTGTATATATAAAATAGATATTTAAGAACAATAAATATCGATAGACTCTATATTAATAAGATGAATAAATGATGAGAGACAATAAATGATAAAAAGTGTGCCGAATGATTGTATTAAACACAGCTCTATATGATTTCTTCAGACAAAACTTTTCTGTGAGAGCTTCCAAAGTCGTAACCCTAAAGTTACATGCATGCTATTTATAGAGACTATTTTAGATACTAAAACTGAACATCGACATGCCCATTTCGGAATAAACAAACCCAAATAGCATACATTTGACACAACACTTTATTTGACCTAACAATCTCCCCTTTTGTGTCAAATCGGAAGAGAGTCTTCATTGTTGCTTTTGTGCTTCAAAAACCTTGGGCATAATTTTTAGAAGGGATGCCTTGACAGCTTGATACCACTGAATCATATATGACATGCATTTCAAATCCTAATCAGTATTGTCCTTGTTCGCCTTAGCCCTTGCCAGAATCTGATTCATTGCGCTTGTGGATTACAAGAGCTTGTCTATTAAAAAGAACATATGATTCTTTAGAACACCACCCTCCTTCTTATTGTACACGATGATACAATATTCTTTGTCTATCAGACCCCAAGTAGATCTTGGATATCCTATGGTTCTTCAAATGGCTTCTTTATAGGATTTATGTTCAGAACAGTGGCAATATCGATATCCATCTTTGCAAAATCCAAGATGTAGCATTTAATCATCTTTTTCAGATGGTCAAAAATTGGCTAATACTTCCTCACATCCTTCGCAACTATGTTGAATATTGAAATCTAATCATATGGATTCATGAAAGGAAAATCAACTAAAGTAAATTCATGAAGCACATGATTAGTGATGGGCTTTGAGCATAACAAACAATCCATATGTGTGCATGCAACCCTAATTTGTAGGATCTATGTGTTCACTATTGGACATGCAAATATTGAACACAAAAACAAGAAACCCTACGAGGCATCTATAATTTTTGAAATTAACAACAAACTAGGTTTAGGATACATACCTTGATTCTTATATTGTAATAGAAATTAAATCCTTAACGATCTTGGACTAGAGATCAAGTGTCACAAGTGTAACACCTCTAATGGCTTACAAACACACTTAACAAGAGGATGAGAGGAGAGAGGAGGAAGACACTTCAAAATTTCGGCTCTTCTTAGGGTTAGAATGGCATTGCTAAAATCAAGAGGGGTTAAGGCCCTTTATATAACTATTGGTAGCTTAGAGCCAAAGCTAGGGTTTTAAGGAGGAAACCCTAATTCCTTATCTTAAGGCATAAGCAACCCATGAACCCTCATCCAATAGGCCTTGGACGAAAATTCTAGGGCCTCCCTAGAAGTTTTCGCCCAACCCTCATTAGGGAGGTCCAAAAGCCCAATTTCACAACTGTCACACCCCCAAACTAGACGGCGGAAACGTCCGAGGGCTATTGTGACTTAAATTGAATACCATCACAATGATTATACATGAATCATAACATCATTCATCACCATGCATTGAAATATTACAACCAATATTGTTTACATTCAGTACATTGTTTTAACATTACAATTTCATAACATAAACCGTTTGATCATTAATCTAAGCAAAACACCATGATATAACTTGATACATATTCTTCTGTTTACCTGTTACCTGAGAATACAAGTTATTTTGAAAACGGCCACCATATGAAATGTTGGTGAGTTCATAAGTAATGTTATGGAAAATGATTTTTGTGAAGTTTGAAAACCCAGAAAATCCGATATTTTCTGAAAAGAGTATTGTTTATAAAAAGTGTGAAGATCCGTAAGTATGCTTGTCGATTTTGAAAACATGTATAATTGTTGAACTTTGTATACATCACGTAGGTAAAAGTGTTGAACTCCCCGGGAAAACCCGATGTTTTCCCAATGCGTAAATTACATGACTTGTTTATTGTTATACCGATACGACGATTGTTTTTGATTACCCAGGTGACATTGGATTAATTAAGGGTTGTGAGTTGTTACAATCACGCATTATTGAAAATGACTAGTTTGTAACTACAAATTATGAACGATCCTTGATGCGTCATCCATACTACTCACATAATCCAACCACCCTGACTTCTCTTGTTTAACGTCACGAATCTGCTTACTCGGTTTCTCATAGCCCCACAACCGAGGAGAAAGCAGGGTAAGAAGCCTCCTTTATTTCCATAAGTCATTCAAGGCTATCGGGAATGCGAAAAGCACTTGGCTCGACTCGCATTTGACTTCTCGACTTCGCTAGCAGTACTATTGGACCCTTGGGGCCCAACAGCACAATAGAGCTATTGAAAGTCCTTTTACATGAAATTAGGTCATAGAAGGCCCATTAACATGTAAGCGTGTCCCCTTCGGGCCCAAAGATCATGTTATTGGGCTAGCAAGGCCCAACAAGCACGATTTGAAACCTTCAAGCCCAAAGATTGAATATTAAATCCTCGTAGTTGTCGCGTGTTTATTGAAGTACTACGGTTATTTTATTTTTGTTTAGTTATTGATTCGAGACCGAATCAATTCGTTTGGTAGCGATATTGGTTGTTGAAAGTGTATTTGTTATTATATTTCGCCGGTAGTCGTGGATCTCGTATTTTGTCTTAAGGGATTTGTTTGTTTAAAAGTAAGAATTTTACCTTTTCACAACCCTTCTTTTATAAAGTTAACACTTTTAGTCCTTTATATAAAAGAATTTCCATTTTAGTCCTTAAACCATTTTTCTTGACACTTTAGTATCAAAACTTGTTAAAAAGACATTTTTAGCCCAAATTTGCTTTGTAAACAGCTTTAGTCCTTCCAGAATGAAGTTTTCTCGGTTAGAACCCCTATTTTCGCAACTTTTATAGTTTTGGCCCAAAATAGAATTTTTTTACATTTTTGATCTCTTTTGAATTTGAAAAACATTTTTGACCTTTGAAATGGTTTTAATACACTTTAAATCCCTTGTTTTACAGAAAACTTCCTTTTCAGCCCCTCAAACTTAAAAATCTCGCATATTGAGGCTTATTGGGCCGAAAAGCCCAAGTTTAGCCCATCAAGTGTAAAATTTACATTTTTAGTCCTTCAACAATGTTTTGTTTCAGAAAAATTATTATGGAAACTGTTTTGACTCTTTTGACCCTCCAGAAACTATAATTTGTCGGTTTGGGCCCTTAGTTTTGTATATTCAACAATTTAAGCCCAAAAATGAGTTTTATGTTCAAGTATGTTCATCCTAACCATATAAACTATTTTTCTTGACTTGATTAGTATAAAATAGTTTAGGTTATGTTTATTTCCTCCCCCATTTTTTAGATCTCGGTTTTACACACTTGTTGAATAACATATTCATCACAAACACACGATATCACACACATACATGCATCAAATCACACATAGCATACATTTACACATAGATCTACACATTTACTTGTATTCTCCCCAATAAAAACTCATAAAAACCGAAAAGAAGGGGGTATGAAACTCACCTTTGGTGTGGTTTCGGTTTTGGAAGGAAATGATGAGAAGAATTCGATCCTTGCAACCTTTCTTGGAAGATCTCGAACTTGGATGCTTCTAAGGTGCTAGATCATAAGTTTGAATGAATTAAGAGATGATTCTCGAATGAAATGAAATAGCTAGCTTATGGATCTAAGCAATATCTTACCTTAGATGATGATTTTTATGGAAGAAATCCCTTGAACACCTCTTAGATCTCGAAAATATGGAGAAGAAATGAGAGAGTTTCTTAAGATTCGGCCGAGAGCAAGAGAGGGAGAGAGGAGAGAAGAGAGGTTTTGAAGTGATTTGCATGAAAACATGAGATGGTGCATTAGAATCCTATGGACAAATGTGAGGTGGCATGGGAAAGTCAACTCTTCATTCTTTAGGTTGGGCTTGGGCCGAGAATTGGAGAGGGAAAAAGAAAAGGATTGGGCCTTGTATGCTTAAGCCTTTTTTCATGGTTATGTTAAGTGATGTTTGGTCCAAATAAATATAAATGTGATTTTTATGACCTTTTAGGGTAAATTAGGTTAATTATGGCCCAATATGGTTCATTTAAATAATTTATTTCATTCTAGGCCCAATATGGCCCAAAATATTGAAATAAATGGAAGTGGGTCCAATTAGAGCCCATTTAAGAGTTCTAAGCCCAAGATAGTCAAATTGGAAGCTTATTGGTCTATTGGGCCCAATAAGGAAGTCCTAGTCCAAAATGGACTTAAACAAGAACTTCTAGGGTTTCCAATTGCTTATTGACTACTTGAAATGCTTGTATGAGGTGTTTGATTGAAATTTTGTTGTCATAGAGTAAGCATCATACATGCTCTCATGTCTTTGATTCATAATTTGGCTTAAGTGTTGTAGTTACAAGGCACAAAAATTTCTAGTTGTGACATCATCCCCCCGTTAGAGGGAATTTCGTCCCGAAATTCTTTTGAAAGCTAGATCTGAGAATGCTAGAATAGATGAGGCTACTTTTGCTTCATTTGGTCTTTGCGTTCCCACATGAATTCTGGCCCACGCTTCGCGTTCCACCGTACTTTCACGATCGGGATGCGACTTTGCTTAGTACGCTTCACTTGCCAGTCCATGATTTCGACTGGTTCTTCCATGAACAGGAGATTCTCATTGATTTCAATTTTGTCAAGGGGAATGACGAGAGTTTCATCTGATAGGCACTTCTTTAGATTGGAAACATGGAACACGAGGTGTACACTGCTGAGCTCAGCGGGTAGCTGCAGTTTGTACGCCACTGACCTATTCGGGCAACGATCTCGAAAGGTCCAATGTATCGTGGGTTCAGTTTTCCCCGTTTTCCAAAGCGAATGACCCCTTTCCAGGGTGAAACTTTTAACAGTACTCGATCCCCGACCTGAAACTCTAAGGGCTTTCTCCGTTTATCAGCGTAGCTCTTTTGTCGGTCTTTCGAGGCTTGTAGTCGAGCTATGATTTGAACTATCTTTTTTGTTGTTTCACGAATAATCTCCGGTCCTGTTAACGCCTTGTCCGATGATAGTTCCTTTGCTAGCTGGGTGTCGCCCACCTCAGCCCAACACAACGGTGATCTACACTTACGTCCATATAGCGCTTCGAAAGGAACGATTTTGATGCTCGAATGGTAACTGTTGTTATACCAGAATTCAACTAAGGGTAAGTGGGTATCCCAAGACTTCCCAAAGTCTATCACACATGCGCGAAGCATGTCTTCGAGCGTCTGGATGGTTCGTTCGCTTTGACCGTCCGTTTGTGGGTGATAAGCGGTGCTCATGTTGAGATGGGTTCCAAGTGCTTTCTGAAGTGATTGCCAAAAACATGAAGTGAACCTACTGTCTCTATCTGAGATGATAGACACTGGTACTCTGTGAAGCCTCACGATTTCTCGGATGTATATTCGTGTCAGTCTCTCCATCTTGTAGGATTCTTTTATTGGCAGGAAACGGGCAGATTTCGTCAGTCGGTCAACTATTACCCATATAGTGTCTAATCCATCTGACGTCTTGGGCAGCTTGGTCACAAAGTCCATAGAAATCCCTTCCCATTTCCACTCGGGGATTACTGGTTGCTGTAATAACCCTGAGGGCTTCTGGTATTCCACCTTTACTTTGGCACAAGTAAGGCACTTGCTGACATATGTGGCAATTTCTGCCTTCATGTTAGGCCACCAATAATGTTGTTTAATATCCAAGTACATTTTTTCCGAACCTGGATGGATGGAGTATCGCATCTTGTGAGCTTCATTCATGACTACCTCCCTAAATCCTCCAAGTTTAGGGACCCAACTACGGTTCATGAAATAGTATACTCCGTCCTCTTTTACCTCTAGATTCTTCTCCATTCCGCATAATGCTTCGCTTGCTCTGTTTTCCGTCTTCATGGCATCTGACTAGGCTACCCTGATCTGAGTGGCTAGGTGAGATTGGATGGTTATTGAGAGAGTTTTTACACGATGATTAGAGTACTCTTTCCGGCTCAAGGCATCGGCTACCACATTAACCTTGCCTGGGTGGTACTTGATTTCGCACTCATAATCGTTTAATAGTTCAACCCATCTTCTTTGTCTCATATTCAACTCTTTTTGATTCAGGATGTGTTGGAGACTCTTGTGGTCCATGAAGATGGTGCACTTCGTACCATAGAGGTAATGCCTCCAAATCTTCAGAGCGAAGACCACTGCTCCCAATTCCAGATCGTGGGTTGTATAGTTCACTTCGTGTGTCTTTAGTTGGCGGGAGGCGTAAGCTATTACCTTTCTGTGCTGCATGAGAACGCAACCTAAACCCTGATTTGACGCGTCATAGTAGACCACGAAATCTTTTGTTCCCTCTGGTAGAGATAGTACCGGGGCACTGCATAGTGCTTGCTTCAGAGTTCGGAATGCAACTTCTTGTTTGTCCGTCCATTTGAATAGTATGCCCTTTTGTGTAAGCGAGGTAAGTGGCTTGGCGATCTTAGAGAAGTTCTGAATGAACCTCCTATAGTAGCCTGTTAGGCCTAAGAATTGGCGAATTTTTGTGGGTGTCGTCGGAACTGCCCATCCTTCCACGACTTTTGACCTTAGAAGGATCCACATGTATTCCTTCCCGACTAACAACATGACCTAAGAAGTTCACGCTACGAAGCCAGAACTCACACTTGGAGAGTTTTACGTATAGTTTCTCCGTCCGTAGGGTTTCCAGGATTTGTCGGAGATGTTGGCCATGCTCTTCTTCGCTTCGGGAATAGACTAGAATGTCGTCAATGAAAACGATAACAGAGTTGTCGAGGAATGGTCGACAGATTCGGTTCATTAGGTCCATAAATGCGGCAGGGGCATTCGTTAGACCGAAGGGCATTACGACAAATTCATAATGTCCGTAACGAGTTCGGAAAGTGGTTTTGGGTATATCCTCTTCCCGGACCTTGAGTTGATGGTATCCAGATTGTAGATCTATCTTAGAGAAGTAACTAGCTCCTTGGAGCTGGTCAAATAGATCGTCGATTCATGGGAGTGGATAGCGATCTTCGACAGTAAGTTTGTTTAGCTCCCTGTAATCGATGCACATCCTAAAAGATCCGTCCTTCTTTTTGACAAAGAGGACTGGAGCTCCCCATGGCGAGTAGCTGGGTCGGATGAATCCTTTGCCCAGGAGTTCGCTGAGTTGGCTGGACAGTTCCTGCATCTCAGCAGGAGCCAGTCGGTAAGGCGATTTCGCGAGGGGAGTTGCTCCTGGAACAAGATCAATTCGGAATTCAACTTGTCTCTCTGGGGGTACTCCAGGAAGATCTTCAGGAAATACGTCTGGGAATTCACGCGCTACTGGAATGTCTTGAATGCTAACCTCTTCCTTGGTTTTATCCACTATGTGAGCCAGGAACGTCAAATCGTTCTTTCGCAGATGCTTCTGTGCCTGGATGCACGAGATGAGGCGAAGGTTCGTTCTAGGTTTCTCTCCGTAAATAACTAGGGTTTCGTGATTGGGAAGGTGAAGGCGAACGGCCTTCTCGTGACACATAATTTCAGCATGGTGGGGGCTTAACCAGTCCATGCCAATAATCACATCGAAACTCCTAATGGAAACATGCATTAAGTCTATTCGAAAGACGTGTTGATTTAGAGTTAGGGTACATCCGATGTAGATTTCCCTAGTGGATTCGGTTTTCCCATTGGCCATTTCCACCGTAAAGGTTTCATTGAGCTTCTGGGGTTGTTGTTTTAACAAATGTTTAAACTTATTGCTCACAAAACTTCGCTCCGCTCCGGTGTCAAATAGGATGCATGCATAAGTGTGGTTTAGGGGAAACGTACCGGTAACAATAGCGGGATCCTGAATCGCCTCTCCCTGACCCATGGTCAGCACCTTTCCTGTTCCTCCATTTCCGGGATTGTTGTTGTTAGGGAAATTTCAACGGAAATGCCCAGTCCTTCCACATCCATAGCAGGTGTGGCTAGGTCCTGCATTGTCGCCGCCAATGTTGGTGATGTTGTTGTTGCGGTTATTGTTGTTGTTGCTTCCCTGTTGTTGCTTCCCTGTTGTTGATTCTGAGGATGGTAAGTCCTGCAGTACCTTGCCGTGTGCCCCTTCCGATTGCAGCTGGTGCACTGCATCTCTCTGCATTCTCCATTGTGATGGAGACCGCACTTGTTGCATTTGGGAAGATTACCGGAATAAGGTCTAGGAGCACTCGGAGCAGCTGAGGCTGGAGCATGTGGTGTGGACGGAACTTGTGCGGTTGCAACATTAACTGCCACTGTTTGCTGCTTCTTGGATGATTCGGAGCCTTGACGCCCATTTCTCTTCTTGTTCTTCCCCTTCTTGCTATCATTTTCCTTCTTAACTTTAGTCTCCACTGGTTTCTCACCCTTCTTGTTGTTGTGGTCATACAGCTTCTTGGCCAATCTCTTAGCACTGTTGAAAGTTTCGGGATTTGCAGCTATCATGTTTCCTTGGATCGGGGAGGTTAGTCCCTAGATGAATCGCTTGATCTTCTTACCCTCTGAGGTAATCATACCAGGGCATAACAGAGAAAGTTCACTAAACCTTGATATGTAGGCATCTATATCAGCATTCCGGACAGTGAGATTCCACAGCTCTTGTTCCATTTTCTGAATTTCACCACGAGGGCAGTATTCGGCCATCAGCATTTCTTTCATTTCTGCCCATGGCATGGAATTGGCTACGGGGAGTGTCATGGCTTCCACGTGTCCGTTCCACCAAGTAAGCGCTTGGTCAATGAAAGTGCATGCGGCAAACTTCAGCTTCATCTCTTCAGGGCAATCGCATATCTCGAATACCGATTCCACCTTCTCGATCCATCGTTTCAGGGTGATCATTCCTCCAGTGCCGTTAAAGGTTCGTGGTTCGGCGTTGGTGAAGTCTTTGTAGGAACATGTTTTGGTAGGTCCTTGATTCTTCCCGTTGTTCGAACTTCCAGCGCCTGGTCCGTTGACTCCTCCATTGTTCCCTTGGTGAATTTGGGCCATAGCCGCGGTAACCGCAGCCGACACCGCTGCCTGAAAAGCAACAGAGTTGAACTCGGGAGGGTTTGGCTTAGGGTTTCTGCGGGTGGGTCGTCGAGGCATCTTTCTGTCATGGAACAGAAAGATGTTGAGTATCTGTGCTTTTTGTGAGAGTGTGATCCTATAAACTAGGTGTGGGGCACGAACTTAGGTACTTTCACAATTTGGCACACAATCATGGATATGTAACACATAGCAGATTACAACGTCAAAGTAAAACATAAAAGAAAATTTTACTAATATTATCCGTATTTGATACATGAAAATTTTGCTCGTAAGAGCATACATAAGTGATACTAGTTCGACAACATAAGGACTCTATGAGTAGTGTAGTCACTTAAACATAGAGTGGGGGTACATAGCATGGATCCTAATGACATAGTACTAAAGACTGATACTGCTATCCCTAGTACTCCACGGAGTATCCTAAGATAGGGGTGAGATCATATGCCGAAGTGTTGAGCCAACAACTGAGCCATCTCCATCATGTCTCCAATGACCTCATCCCTCTCATGCTCAGCTCGCACTGCACGTGCTTCCATGGCGAACAGCTGTTGCCGCAGGGCGGCAATCTCAGCTTCGGGGGAGCGATTCTCCCTTGCGGGGTTCACTAGTGGGGTGGGGTGGTCCTGCTGTGCCTCGCTAACAAACGACGTGGCATGATCTTTGCCTGAGTCTTGTCCTTCCTCCAGATCATCATCGGCCTCCTCGAACTCATAGTCGGTGTCCGTGTACTCGTCAGGACCGACGTCGTGTGCTTCCTTTTGATCCCCTTCAGGTTTATCTTCAAGCATCCCGTGAGCCACTAAGACTTGATGGAACTGAATACCCTGCTGCTCTCCCTTCATGAAGACTGGGAGAAGGTATATGAATAAACTATCGTTACTCTTATGACTCTACAACTATTGTATAGGTTGAACGGATGTTCTCTTCTTGGAGGTAAAGGGGTATGTTTTTAGGTTCCCTAGCTATTACGATCTCCTTAGGACGTGTGATAGTTATACCTTGGAGGAAATGTAGTTGATCAGGCTATATCCACTCCTTGACACGACTAAGAACAGTCCTGGCTTAACCGAGATACTAGCATTATCTTGTTTGGTTCGGTATTATGTTCTTTTTCCAAATACAATCAAGGATGCTTTTATTGTTACGTTTTACTTGTTTTGTTCAGAGTTGTGTTAGTCCCTCTTTTTGGTTTATAGTTGCATATCAATGTGTGGTTAGATATGCTAGTTCACTATAAACAGAGCTCTGATACCAACCTGTCACACCCCCAAACCAGACGGCGGAAACGTCCGAGGGCTATTGTGACTTAAATTGAATACCATCACAATGATTATACATGAATCATAACATCATTCATCACCATGCATTGAAATATTACAACCAATATTGTTTACATTCAGTACATTGTTTTAACATTACAATTTCATAACATAAACCGTTTGATCATTAATCTAAGCAAAACACCATGATATAACTTGATACATATTCTTCTGTTTACCTGTTACCTGAGAATACAAGTTATTTTGAAAACGGCCACCATATGAAATGTTGGTGAGTTCATAAGTAATGTTATGGAAAATGATTTTTGTGAAGTTTGAAAACCCAGAAAATCCGATATTTTCTGAAAAGAGTATTGTTTATAAAAAGTGTGAAGATCCGTAAGTATGCTTGTCGATTTTGAAAACATGTATAATTGTTGAACTTTGTATACATCACGTAGGTAAAAGTGTTGAACTCCCCGGGAAAACCCGATGTTTTCCCAATGCGTAAATTACATGACTTGTTTATTGTTATACCGATACGACGATTGTTTTTGATTACCCAGGTGACATTGGATTAATTAAGGGTTGTGAGTTGTTACAATCACGCATTATTGAAAATGACTAGTTTGTAACTACAAATTATGAACGATCCTTGATGCGTCATCCATACTACTCACATAATCCAACCACCCTGACTTCTCTTGTTTAACGTCACGAATCTGCTTACTCGGTTTCTCATAGCCCCACAACCGAGGAGAAAGCAGGGTAAGAAGCCTCCTTTATTTCCATAAGTCATTCAAGGCTATCGGGAATGCGAAAAGCACTTGGCTCGACTCGCATTTGACTTCTCGACTTCGCTAGCAGTACTATTGGACCCTTGGGGCCCAACAGCACAATAGAGCTATTGAAAGTCCTTTTACATGAAATTAGGTCATAGAAGGCCCATTAACATGTAAGCGTGTCCCCTTCGGGCCCAAAGATCATGTTATTGGGCTAACAAGGCCCAACAAGCACGATTTGAAACTTTCAAGCCCAAACATTGAATATTAACTCCTCGTAGTTGTCGCGTGTTTATTGAAGTACTACGGTTATTTGATTTTTGTTTAGTTATTGATTCGAGACCGAATCAATTCGTTTGGTAGCGATATTGGTTGTTGAAAGTGTATTTGTTGTTACATTTCGCCGGTAGTCGTGGATCTCGTATTTTGTCTTAAGGGATTTGTTTGTTTAAAAGTAAGAATTTTACCATTTCACAACCCTTCTTTTATAAAGTTAACACTTTTAGTCCTTTATATAAAAGAATTTCCATTTTAGTCCTTAAACCATTTTTCTTGACACTTTAGTATCAAAACTTGTTAAAAAGACATTTTTAGCCCAAATTTGCTTTGTAAAGCGCTTAAGTCTTTCCAGAATGAAGTTTTCTCGGTTAGAACCCCCATTTTCGCAACTTTTATAGTTTTGGCCCAAAATAGAATTTTTTTACATTTTTGATCCCTTTTGAATTTGAAAAACATTTTTGACCTTTGAAATGGTTTTAATACACTTTAAATCCCATGTTTTACAGAAAACTTCCTTTTCAGCCCCTCAAACTTAAAAATCTCGCATATTGAGGCTTATTGGGCCGAAAAGCCCAAGTTTAGCCCATCAAGTGTAAAATTTACATTTTTAGTCCTTCAAAAATGTTTTATTTCAGAAAATTTATTATGGAAACTGTTTGGACTCTTTTGACCTCCAGAAACTATAATTTGTCGGTTTGGGCCCTTAGTTTTGTATATTTAACAATTTAAGCCCAAAAATGAGTTTTATGTTCAAGTATGTTCATCCTAACCATATAAACTATTTTTCTTGACTTGATTAGTATAAAATAGTTTAGGTTATGTTTATTTCCTCCCCCATGTTTTAGATCTCGGTTTTACACACTTGTTGAATTACATATTCATCACAAACACAGGATATCACACACATACATGCATCAAATCACACATAGCATACATTTACACATAGATCTACACATTTACTTGTATTCTCCCCAATAAAAACTCATAAAAACCGAAAAGAAGGGGTATGAAACTCACCTTGGGTGTGGTTTCGGTTTTGGAAGGAAAAGATGAGAAGAATTCGATCCTTGCAACCTTTCTTGGAAGATCTCGAACTTGGATGCTTCTAAGGTGCTAGATCATAAGTTTGAATGAATTAAGAGATGATTCTCGAATGAAATGAAATAGCTAGCTTATGGATCTAAGCAATATCTTACCTTAGATGATGATTTTTATGGAAGAAATCCCTTGAACACCTCTTAGATCTTGAAAATATGGAGAAGAAATGAGAGAGTTTCTTGAGAGAATTGTGAGTGAAATGTGTGTGTGTGTGTGCTTGGATTCGACCGAGAGAAAGAGAGAGAGGAGAGAAGAGAGGTTTTTAAGTGATTTGCATGAAAATATGAGATGGTGCATATGAATCCTATGGACAAATGTGAGGTGGCATGGGAAAGTCAACTCTTCATTCTTTGGGTTGGGCTTGGGCCAAGAATTGGAGAGGGAAAAAGAAAAGGATTGGGCCTTGTATGCTTAAGCCTTTTTCATAAAGTGATGTTTGGTCCAAATAAATATAAATGTGATTTTTATGACCTTTTAGGGCTAAATTAGGTTAATTATGGCCCAATATGGTTCATTTAAATAATTTATTTCATTCCAGGCCCAATATGGCCCTAAATATTGAAATAAATAGAAGTGGGTCCAATTAGAGCCCATTTAAGAGTTCTAAGCCCAAGATAGTCAAATTGGAAGCTTATTCGTCCATTGGGCCCAATAAGGAAGTCCTAGTCCAAAATGGACTTAAACAAGAACTTCTAGGGTTTCCAATTGCTTATTGACTACTTGAAATGCTTGTATGAGGTGTTTGATTGAAATTCTGTTGTCATAGAGTAAGCATCATACATGCTCTCATGTCTTTGATTCATAATTTGGCTGTTGTAGTTACAAGGCACAAAAATTTCTAGCTGTGACAACAACTATCAATAAATTGTTAAATAGCCGATGCACTTTTAATCAATTCCTTTAATCCCAAAATTAATCACAAATTAATTTCTAATTAAATATTAATTAAATAACATGATATCTAATTAATATATTATTTTCATAATACATTATTAAATCATTTTAGATATTAATTTATTATTCCAAATAAATATTCTTCCTCTTTCTCGATGGTCATCCTATCAAGTTGCTAGTATGAAGGCAACCCAAAAGGACTATGCTACTATTAATTCAAGTAAATACTAATTATATTTATGGTTTTAGACACCTAATCCACCAGTCTCCTACTTGGATAAGTCTAATAACTATATTGCAAGTATAACTTCAAATTTGACTAGAAAATTGTAGCTCTCAAAGCCGCTGTCGAACTCTGACCTAGTAAGTAGCGTGTCCTAAGATAAGTGAAAATATAATCATGTATTCTGCAAGATATCATGTGGAAAAATGACATGAAACAAAATCATTCTCATTGTCCAACAGTTTGCTCCCCGATTTATGATTTTTAATGACAAAGAACTACAATTGAACACATCAATTAAGTCCTGACCGGGCCCGACACATAAGTCAACACCAAATCATCAAGGGTCCCAAGATATCGCTTTTTCCCATTAGGGAAAAAGGAACAAATAAACTTTGACTTATATGATTTCACTATTTACTCATCAAATCATGCACAACAATACATTTTATAACATCAAGTTGCTAATGTGTTTACATATTATCAATGCACAACCAACTTAGAAACAACAAATCATATATGTCCGTTTAAAGACAATATTATCGTCTCAGAATTACTCGTGATAAACTCCATGAAGTAATTCCATGAGCGTGGGTTAAGTCAATACTTAAATCTGTATTTCAAAAGTACTCATGAATGTTACAATAAACCATTGCTATGTCTGAACCGTTAGACAATGTACAACCCAATTCTTGACAGCCTTAATTCATTACTTACTTCCAAAGTATGATCGACTATAGATATTTGAATAGTCTAATTATTCGGAAAGTAAAACACGCAAAAATGAAACATAATGATAAACAATTGACAAAACATAGTAAACGATACTCATAAATAAATCTCCATTATTGAATCATCAAAGGTCCATTACATTTACTTTGTTACAAATTTCTAAATATCTATCTAATCACTAAAGCTACTATCATCCTTCAGACCAATGCTCCTCGCATGCTGAACGTGCTTAACCTTACTAAGACCCTTTGTGAGGGGATCGGAAGTATTCTCTTCAGATGATATCCTCTTTACGATGAGGTGTCATTCTTTTACTCTATGTGTGATAAAGTGGTATTTTCTGTCGATGTGTCCAGATGCCATGATCTAATGGTTCCTTTGTTAAGGCAACTGCTCCTTCATTATCGTAGAAAATCTCCATTGGCTCCTTTATAGATAACAAAACTCCAAGGTCTTCGATGAAGTTCTTCGACCATATAGCATCCTTCGATGCTTCTCTTGCAGCTATGTATTCTGATTCACATGGAGAATCAGCCACAGTTTCCTGTTTGTAACTTTTCCAAGTCACTGCTCCTCCATTAAGGGTAAACACACAGCCAAAATGAAAAAAAAAGTTGTCTCTATCTTTCTGAAAGTTGGCATCACTACACCTTGTAACTCTTAATTCATCACTACCACTAAGCACAAGGACCCAATCCTTAGTTTTTCGCAGATACTTAAGAATGTTCTTGACGGCTATCCCATGAGCTTTACTTGGATTTCCCTGGTATCGACTAACCATGCTTAAATCAAAAGCCACGTCAGGTCGAGTATATGTCATAGCATACATGATCGATCCAACGATGAAAGCATATGAAACTCAACTCATTTATGCTATCTCTGCATCAGTACTCGGACTCCGAGTCTTACTCAGTTTGGTATTGCTTTGGATAGGCAACTCTCATTTCTTGGAATTTTCTATGCTAAAACGCTTTAACACCTTATCTAAATAAGTGCTTTTACTAAGTCCAATTAGTCTTCTACTCCTATTTCTCAAAATATAAGCAGCCTCTCCCAGATCCTTCATAGCGAAACACATTCCAAGCCAAGATTTAACCTCTTGCAAAGTTGGAATGTCGTTTTCTATGAGTAGTATGTCATCAACATATAATACCAGAAAAGTGACTATACTCCCACTAGCTTTGAAATATACACATGATTCATGTTCACTTCTAGAGAAACCAAACTCTTTAACTTTCTCGTCAAAGCAATAATTCCATCTGCGAGAAGCTTGTTTCAATCCATAGATTGATTTCTCAAGCTTACACACTCTATTGGGTACTTAGCATCCACAAAACCCTTTGTCTGACTCATGTAAACATCCTCAGCTAACTTTCCATTAAGGAATGGCATTTTGACATCAATCTGCCAAATTTCATAATCATGAAACGCAACTATGGCTAGCATAACCCTAATAGATTTAATCTTAGCCACTGGTTAGATTGTCTCATCATAGTCAACCCTTGGGGTTTGAGTAAAGCCCTTCACAACCAGTCGGGCCTTGAAAGTGTGTGTAACTTTCCATCCATGCTGGTCTTATTCTTGAAGATACATTTGCACCCAACTGTCATACGACTTGGTACAATGTCAACCAAATTCCAAACTTGGTTGTCATACATGGACTTGATCTCGTTATCCATTGCATCTTTCCACTTGGCAGACTCAGGGCCTGCCATTGCTTCCTTGTAGTTAGTAGGTTCATCCAAAATTACCAGTGAGCTATCACAGATAAACATATAACCTTATGCAGTTATATGGAAACCATACAAGACATGCAAAACGCTAACTCTACTAAAACACCTAAGAGGCAATGAGTCGTCAACTGGTTCAACATAAATTTCTTCCTCAGGTTGAGTGCTAGTGTTAGAGGTTCCTTTATTGCTTGATTCTTGAATTTCTTCAAGATTTATTATACTCCCACTGTCCTATTTGCATATGAGCTCTCTCGCGAAAGACTTTACTTCGTGATACAAAGACCACATTTCAACTAGGTCTGTAGAAGAAGTATTCGAAGGAATTTTGTGGGTAGCCGATGAACATACATCTCTCACTTCGAGGTATAAGCTTGTCGTGAGTCTCTCGTCTAAAGAACGCTTCACAAACCCAAACCTTGATATGTGCCAACGAGGGAACCTTCCCTGTCCATATCTCGTGAGGTATTTTGGTTAATTTCTTTGTTGGGAAGGGATTAAGAATGTGGGCGGTAGTCTCTAAGGCATACCCCCAGAATAAGATTGGAAGTGAAGCTCGACTCATCATGGTAAGAACCATGTCCAAAAAGGTTCGATTACACCTCTCAGCCACACCTTGTCCTTTCATTCCACTCTCAACAGTTCTTATCAAGCTCTGAAGTTAAGTCAACATGGTTTCTTGGCTGTTCAGATGATAAGTCATGATGAATTGATCATCATACCTAGGAAATGAGTTCAAGACTATGTCAATAGCTAATTCCTCATCGAAGTTCACATTGAGCTTCAACAAACGGTTCACATATCGTTGCATATGTTGCAAGTGGATCGTGACAGACTCTCCGTCCTTCATCTTGCTTGTTATGAGGGACTTCACCACCTCGTATCTTTCCTGGCGAGCTCGTTGATGGTACTTCTCCATCAAGTTCTTATTCATCTCATACAACCAATAGTCCTCATAGAACCTTTGCAGCTCAGGAGTCATAGTAGCCACCATGATGCATGCCACTTTGTAGCGTCATTACAATGTCTCCTATACTCAGCCATTTGTTCAGGAGTAGCTTTTGTTTCATCAATCTCGTTCAGATATTTTTTGAGCATATATTCCTTTTCCTTGAAGCGTAAATCCATCTTGATGTTTCGCATCCAATCATCATAATTGGTGCCATCAAAAGTGACTTTTTAGCAGATGCTCAAGATCGAGAAGTTGTTGGAGGAACGAAAAGCATTGTTGGAAGTTGACATCTGAAAAAGAAGGAAAAGTTTTGATTAGATAAGAAAATCCTTAATATAACACCCATATGAAATACTAAGGCTAGGATCCAACTAAATATTTCACAATTCAGAAGAGGGATGCCGTAATCTAATTGTAAATTATTCAAAGGTAGGTAAATAATGATTTACCAATTGCACCACGAAAAACGAAATTTTAATGAATTTAGTTTTAAATGAAATTCCTAGATCTTTAGAGATTCATTAAACTATTCAATGACATGTTTAATCTCGATTATGCTCTTCCATTTGTGACTGGGATACTGACGATCATAAACAAGATGTGAATAACCATGCAAATTAGCTTGGTACTCTCGATGTCATTTATCACCTAATTAATGTGCTGGTTAACCACACACGCTCCATTAATGAATGATAATTTACGAGACACCCATTGCCACCCTTTATTAGTCCATATTAGTGTGCCGGTTAACCACACATGCTCGACTAACGACTTATATAAAATGCAATGTGCAGTTTCATGGATTAGCATCAAATTCACATTTTCCTAAAGTAACTATGATTGAGAATTTTAATAAAAACATTTAGTTAATTTATTTATTACATTATATTTATTAATGGGAATTAGGTGTCCTATCAAAACCGTTAGGCTAACGACCCTCCACCAATCAAGGCGGTCATTATAGGCCGCTTTCTTAAACTCCCTTCATAGATCGACTTCGTGAATGAGGCGTATTAGTGGTTCGATTGACTTGTCTTATACATATAGTAAATATTAAACCTTTAATTTTACATACAGTATAAGGTGTATTTTAAACATTTTAAAATGCTAGGGTTTTTAAATCTTTTAAATTTTCGTAATTAAAAACAATTTTAATTAAATTAAAAAAACGATTTAATAATTATCTATTAATTAAACTTTTAATTAATTTATTAAATCATTTGGGGATTATCCATTAATTTAATTAAAATAATTTAACCTAATCTCAATCACCTAATTTTCGAAAATATGGGAAGGATATATTAAAAAATCTTTAATTTTCTAGTTAATCAAATAAAAGATAATTACCAAAATTAAGATCCCTAACCATAACCCTAATTTTCGATATTAACATGTCTCGGGGAGGAAGGCAAGGTTTTCAATCCTTGCCATATTTTCAAAAAACCCTTGGGTTAGGAAACCCTAAATCTCAAAATTTTGGAGGCCAAAGGAAAGGGATAAAACCCTTAGGCAAAATTTCGAAATTAGGGTTAGGAAACCTTAATTTGCAAAAAACCATAACCCTATGAGTTTAATTGCCATAAATGCTAATTGTTAAGTTCAACCAATTGCATCAAATTCAATAGAAAACAATCCTAGAATCTGATACCACTGATGGGTTTTGAGCATAACAAACAATCCCTATGTGTGCATGCAACCCTAATTTGTAGGATCTATGTTTTCACTAATGGAAATGCAAGTATTGAACCCAAAACAAGAAACCCTAGGAGGCATCTATAATTTTCGAAATTAACAATAAACTAGGGTTAGGATACATACCTTGATTCTTATATTGTAATAGCAATGAAATCCTTGAAGATCTTCGACTTGAGAGCAAGTGTCACAAGTGTAACACCTCTAATGGCTCACAGACACACTTAGCAAGAGGATGAGAGGAGAGAGGAGGAAGACACTTCCAAAATTTGGCTATTCTTAGGATTATAATGGCATTGCCGAAATCAAGTGGGGTTAAGGCCCTTTATATAGTTGTAGGTAGCTTAGAGCCAAAGCTAGGGTTTTAATGAGGAAACCCTAATTCGTTAGCTTAAGGCCTATCCAACCCATGAACCCTCATCCAATAGGCCTTGGATGAAAATTCTAGGTCCTCCCTAGAAGTTTTCGTCCAATCCTCATTAGGGAGGTCCAAGAGCCCAATTTCACAAATATCAATAAATTGCTAACTAGCCCTTACACTTTTAATTAATTCCTTTACTCCAAAAATTAATTCTAAATTAATTTCTGATTAAATATTAATTAAATAACATGATATCTAATTAATATATTATTTTCATAATACATTAATAAATCATTTTATATATTAATTTATTATTCCAAATAATAAATTCTTCTTTTTTCTCAATGGTCAACCTATCAAGTTGCTAGTATGATGACAACCTAAAAGGACTATGCTACTATCAATTCAAGTACATACCGATTATAGTTATAAGCTTAGACACCTAATCCAACAATTAGAACCCCGAAATCCTTTGAAGTTAGTGTTCAGAAAATCTTCAGTTTGAACTGGCAATCCAACCTTCAAACCTACGATCCTTTTCACATTCCAGGACTCGTATTGAGGCTTTGCATTCTTGAAATAAAAGTTGAAGAGTTTTCTGTTGAAGGATTTGTTGGTGAGTTGAGTCTTCTCAATCTATTGGAGGCATCAGAACAAGAATGCTCGTGGGGTGAGAGGAAGGTCCAACTAGAATTCAATGTCGTTGCAAGTATCGAATGACGTCTTAGGTTCTAGCCAACATATTTCTAGAAGTTCGATGGCTTCCTTCTGGATTCTCTAAATGGTCCAAACCGGAAACAAGGACTTCTAACTTTTGAGAATGAAAACTGAATTTTTGACTTCAGCCTCTTCTGCCTCAAACTTCTGATGGAGAGCTTTAATGTAACGCCTGTGTTTATGGGCTTGTCATTAATGTTGATGTAATAGTCTAGGTTAACCTTTGTAACCCGTTTGAAATAATAGAAGTGTATTAGTTGAGTATTATGTGTTTTGTGCTTAATTGTGTGTCTTAATTTAATTAAGTATGAAAATAAGCGTCAAAATGAAATGTTAGATAAAGCCGATATCTATGGATAATGTTGTAGTAGTTGAAACGAGGTTTCCGAATATACAAAGAATGCCGAAATCCGAGTTATAACGAAGAAGTTATGATCTGTTGAAGTTTCACGACAGAACCGTCACGACGCTGAATGACGTAAAATACGAAATTAAGATAGAGCGATATTTATTCCTAGTGATCTAAACGAATGTTGAAGAGTTTGTTAAACCGAGAGCGTACATAAAAAGAATGCCCAAATCTGACTTCGTATGAGGAAGTTATGATTTTTCTAAGTTTCAGCTTAGCAGTTTGCAGCCCGAAACTCGAATTCGAGATCAAGTGATTTTTGGTCGAAACAATCTAAACGAGAATCGAAGATCTCATTGATAGTAGTGCATTGGTGAAAAGACATGCGAAAACGGACGTCAGATGAAGTTATGAATTTATAACGGAGTTTTCCTGTCCCGGCCTACTAAAAATAAATAATAAAAATAAATTCAAAATTAGCCGACGAAGTCTAAACGAAAGTTGTAGAGAGTAGTCTCACCTACGCGTGGATATAAAGAACGTCGAAAACGGAGTTCGTATAAGAAAGATATGAATTTTTGAAGTTTATTAAATAATTAAGATATTAAATTTAAATATAAATTCGGATATTATCCGAAGGAGGGGAGGAGTCATCGATCCAATCCGAACTACGCCCAGCGTACCCCGATGCATGAACCACTCAAGTGTTCCACCTTCGTAAGCGATGATGACTCCGGTCTGATCCGGTCTACACCCCGCGTACCGGAGAATTACGCCCAGCGTAACGCGAGGAATCAGACCCTATATAAAGGGTGCGAGGCTGCCAAGTTTCTTTGCCAAGTTTCTTTCCTTCTCTCTTGTTTTTGCATGGTTTTGCATGCAAAAAATATCCCGAAGCCCTGATATCATTCCCGAGTACCAAAGCAAGTCCCAAAGCACCGAAGATCCCGAGAAGTAAAATTTCCGAGCCGAAGCTCTGCCCACGAGAAGCCCGGTTTTTGTGAAGATCTCCCCGTTTCACCAAAGGATACTACTTCTACAAGTCGTAGTGCTGTCCGATCATCTTCTGATCAAGTGAGTGTGTAGTTACTTTCTTCTAACTCATAATTATGAAGTATTTTATACGAAATACGTGTTATGTGTATATTTTGTTGTTATATGTGTGAATATATATTCACTTTCTTCTATCTCATAGATATGATTTATTCTCTATGAAATACGTGTTATGTGTATGTGTCTCATTTGTTGTATGGAATATGTATTGAATGAGAATGCTATACAGGTTTTAAACTATGTATAAAAATATATATTTTTATCTACTAATATGTTGGGTAGAACATGGGTAGATAGTTGATGTATGATAAACAGATGAGAGGCCTCGATGTTGTTGATCTAGTCATCTAGCGGAGTATGGATGACGACCATAGACTCTTTCTAGACAGTGCAGTGGAACGCTGGCAGGTTCATAACCTGTAGGTGTTGTGAACGATGTGTTCACCAGTATACTGTATCCCCCTCATGGTTGCCTTTAGGAAATCTAATGTTTAGGAAACCCCTTTGCAGTAATGTTCGTCCCGATGAAAATCCTAGATTAGGTCCCTTGAGATAGATGTTGTTTTAGGGACGTAAAGTGAGGATAATGGGAATGGTTAATCGGGTTATTGTTGGTTGGTGAAATTAAATATAATTATTTATTGCGGGTTGAAAACCCTATATGTTTACCAGGCTCCCAAGCCTGACCCACTCAGTTTATTTGTATTACAGGTAGTGGCGCGAGGGCATAAGATGGATGAATCATCAAGTTATTTTGTTTATTAGACCAATTGTTATATGTAACTGTTGTATGGTCTATCTTTTGTTGTTTAAGCTTTTGTGTCTGTATCGGAACATGACATCCCGAGTTATGATTATATAATGAAAATACATTTATTTTTGAAATGCTTTGGTAAATATTATTTTTATCATATTTTGTTTTTGGGAACAAATTCCGCAACTCTTTTAAATCAAAAGGATTTACTCTGAAATTATTTTAAAAACATAAATGAAGCCGGTCTTTTCTGGCCGTGATTTTGGGGATGTCACATTTAAGATCATCAAGCTCTTTGTCGTGTTTCTTTCTAATAAGCTTTTCGGATTCAGACAACTCTTCTTTTTCTTCATCTTTGTCAATTCCTTTTCCCTTATCCTTCTTTGATCCAAAAGCTTCATTACCCTTCTGATCAACTTCATCTTTTACTTTAACCTCCTCTTCTCCCCCTTGTTTCGAAGGAGCAACACTTCCCGAAACACCTTGAACTTGATTTAACAAAGCGAACACATGCTTAAGTTTTTCCAAAAGAGCAAGGCGGAGACATTGTCTGACGTTGGTGTTGCCCTTTGTTCTGCCCTCTTAAAAGTGATCTGCTCTTTGGCCCGATGAGCCAAGACCTGCATTGTTGAACATATTTTCAACTAATGTGACAATATCGTCCTCTTCCCCCCCCCCCCCCCCCCCCCCATGTAGATAAAGAGTTCAATATACAACAATCTTGTAATGATTTCCCATTTACAGACCTACTTTATTGTCTATCTTAGGCCATAACACCTACAAAGTACATCGGGGAAGAAGCAATAGCCCAACCCATGATTCAACAGACTTGGGGTGAGCGACCACCGTGTTAAGAGTAGTTTGCAACACTTGAGAGAAAGCCATACGACAACTATGAGAAATACTTTTGACGGTCGTGATAGGTGCCTTGAAAACACGATCAAGCAGCTCAGCATCCAAAGCCATCCCTTCAAGTACTACGATTTAATTTCCTATGGAACCCGACTTTGAAATGCCAATAATGTGTCCACTCATGCCGCCAACCCCACTAGTAAATTGTACAAGACCATCCGGGTGAAGGCCAAATCGACTCAATGCATGAATATACATACAATTATCGAAGAGATAGTGGGAATGGAGTGTCGTGAGTGATTGTTTTGATGATGTGTGTGTGTCCCCAACATCATATCTCCATGGATGCATTAAAAAGATTAAAGTTTCGGGTTTATGACCCTTACGTATTTCATAGTTTTGAACGGTTTATATTTTTGATGATAATCACGATGATGTACCCATGATGTGCTAATGAGCTCCTCGACATTGATGACCTACAATAACAAGTCGTTTGATTTATGAGGTAACCTTTCTTTTATTTATTAAGTTATTTGGTTCTGAGATACAAGAGCAAATGTGTACAGTAAGTTAGTGGTACAAACTAAAAGTAGAAACATGCATTCCCTAGGAAGTGATAGATCGTAAACTGGTTAAGAATTTGCATCATCAAGACTCATGCAACAATATGCGATATCCAAGTCCAAATATCATTTTTTAATATCGTAACCTGATTAAGATGCTTTGATCAAGGGATTATAATCTAGTAAGTAGTATAGAAGAGACTTATGTGGGGGTACATTACAAAGTCAATGTACAACAATTCGTTTATGAGGATAGATCTAAAAATATCCCAGACGTAATTCTATTTATGTTTTAGACTTGAGATATTTAATGGGAAATGGACTTAATAAGGTAACTAATTTTTTTAATTTTTTTACATCTGGATAATTCTTTTTTTTTTTTTTTTTTTTTATACTTTTTACATCTGGGTAATTCTTTTTTTTTTTTATACACATCTAGGTAACGAACTTTTTGAAAGTGTTCACATATAACCATTATGACCAGCTGTAGCATGTTACATCCGGTCATAATGATCATATGTGAACATTCCAAAAAGTTCATTACCTAGATGTGTACAAAAAAAGATAGTTACCCAGATGTGAAAACACCGAAAAGGTAAGAGTAAATTACACAAATGGTCCCTATAGTTAATTTGTACGTTTGGTCCCTAACTTATTTTTTAACTAGGATGATCCTTACTGTTTATTTTTGTTGTGCGTTTGGTCCTTGTCTTACCTCAAAAGACTATTGTGCCATTTTTAATTTATTTTTTTCATTTTTTTTTCTTATTTATGTATTTATTTTTTATATATTTAAAAAAAGTAATAGACCCCACATATCTGCATCTCTTCACCCTAAACCTGATACCACATTTGAGAAATTTAAGTTGGGTCCCACTAGTCACCATCCCATCTCTCATCATCCTCAACTTTTATTTGCTTTCCATCTTTAGTGATATTGACGTTCACCACCCCTTATTTTTTTGGTCCTTCAATTCCAACGAACCAACCCCACAATCCACTGTCTCTTCATTGAATTTTTCACCACCACAACCCAATAGAAGGGTTGTGGTGTTGGTTCGTCGGAGTTGAAGGACCGAAAAAGAAAGGACAGTAAAGATGTTGATGTCATTAAAGATGAAAAAGGAAAGAGAAGTTGAGGAGGTGACAAATGGGATAGTGACTGGTGGGATCGTGCTTAAATTTCTCAAATGTGGTTTCAGGTTTAGAGTGAGGAGATACAAATATGTGGGGTCTATTAGCTTTTTAAATATATAAAAAATAAATACATAAATAAGAAAATTAATTAAAAAATAAATTAAAAAATGGCACAATAGTCTTTTGAGGTAAGATAAGGACCAAAACACACACCAAAAGTAAATAGTAGGGATCATCCAAGTTAAAAATAAGTTAGGGACCAAACGCACAAATTACCCAAACTATAGGACCATTCGTGTAATTTACTCTTACATTTTCGGTTTGTTCACATATAGATAACTATCTTTTTTTGTACACATCTAGATAACAAACTTTTTGGAAGTATTCACATATGACCATTATGACTGGATGTAACCTGCTACAGTCGGTCATAATAATCATATGTGAGTACTTTCAAAAAGTTCGTTACCTAGATGTGTATAAAAAAAGATAGTTACCCAGATGTGAACAAACCGAAAAGTTAATTACCTTATTAAGCCCATTTCCCATATTTAATTTCTCTATTTAAAATTGCAAGTCCATTAAAATGTACGAACTGTTAAGTTACAATTTAGATGTCAAAGTATGTACATATAGTTTGAATGGTATGGGTAGTCTTACTCATGCATGTATACGTTGTACCATAGGGAGGAAGGCACATGAATGGATATCTTTTACCTGTAAGAAGTACATCCATATCTATCATATGGGTGTATGTCCTTTTGAAAGTTATTAGTGGAATACAACAGAAACATAAAAATATTTATATGTTACGAATATTTTAAATGTATGACCATTATAGAGAAGGAAATTTAGAGGGGATATAATTTACATGTGGGGACCATTTCCAAATCCAAGGAATAGAAAATTCCATAAAAAAAATGCATGGAAGATCATATGGGTGTATGTCCTTTTGAAAGTTATTAGTACAATACAACAGAAACATAAAAATATTTATATGTTACGAATATTTTAAATAAATCATAATAATTAATGAAAAATGAGTGGAAACGAAAGTTAGTTTAACATGCCAATTAACGAGTCTATAGTTTTATGTTGGGAAGTGATATTTAAGGATAAATGATTTTTATAAGAGAAGTTAAATATCCTTCTAATTTTTGTTCCTAAAAATCTTTCTATCCAATTAAATGATGATATATATGGGTTGTATTATTTATGACTAAGTATGATTAAAATAATGACCAAGTAAAATACCATTGAGCAATGTATTTATTCATTTTTATAAATGATCTTATAAAATGATTTGATACACAACAATCTCTAAGACCGAGTCATTTATGGATGCGATGCTATTATAATACTGTTAACTATACATTCGACGTTGAAGTGATCTTATAAAATGATTTGATACACAACAATCTTATGGATTTTTAGACAAAACTGCAAAAATGGTTCGTGTGGTATGCATTTTTTTAGGTTTTGATCTAAACCTCATTTTTTTTGGATTAGTGGTCATTTTAAGCTAGTTTCGTTGTGGATTTGGTCCCTCGGTAAAACTGAAATGACATTAATACCATTGGGATATTTAGTTTCCATTTTTCTTTCATTTTTTTAGAATATAATATTTAATTATTTAGTTTAATAATTAAAAAAATAAAAGGACGCCCATCCCCCCTCTCTCTCTCTCTCTCTCTCTCTCTCTCTCTCTCTCTCTCTCTCTCTCTCTCTCTCTCTCTCTCTCTCTCTCCCCAACCTGCAACTAAAATCATGTAAATACACACTTACACATCAAAATTCACATATAAACACCAATTGCTCTTCAAAATTCTTGTGTTAATTAATTTCCCAAAGTTTATAAAAATCATCTTCACATATATAAACAGAAAGAGTTTCACATATATAAACAGAAAGAGTGAGGGAACACATTATCGTACACACTAATTACACAAACATTAACCCAACAACAATGGTGATTGATTTCAGATACATTAACCCAACAACAATGGCGATTGATTTACAGTGTGATAGTGGAAAATCATACCATTTTTTTCATTGCTCGTTCTTTCCCGATTCAGAGTGTGAGGGAGAGAACCATTTATCGAATCAAATTAAATAGGATATTAGATAGTTAGGTACAAGAGAGGGGAATGCTGAGAGAGACGAGATCATTGAAGCCACCATCTCCTCCCTTAAGCCACCATCGCCGCTGCTCAAGAAGGGTGATGAACAAACAGATTGTAAGAAAATGGGAAGAAGATAGTGTAGGGAGAAATCGAGATCGGTTTCCAAAGAGAGAGGTAAGTAAAGAAACCATCGCCACTTTTCTGGTGATCTCCCCGCAGTCCCCATTGTCACTTTTCCGATAAGCCCCTCACCATCCCCTTTACAGCTGAAAATGGAAATAAAAAAAAATGGATGTTTCGATTTCCACAGATCTGGGTCTAAAGTTGGCGATGTCGGAAACTTGCTTGTTGGTCTATAATCGTCGCTAGAGTTTGAGGAAATAGCGGAGGAAGCATAAGGTAGATGGAGAAGCACATGTTGCCGGTGGATTTGACATCACTGAGTTGAATCAGATGCATATCCCCCTTTATCTCTGACAGGATAAACGAAGGTGATGGCGGGGGAGTGTGGAGGCACTGATTGTTACCGGATTTTTATGTGTAGGGGTTTCCGTTGAGAGGAATATATTTCTGGTTAGAGGCCAAATTTCTTTTGGATGTGGAGGTGGAAGACAACATTAGAGAGAGAGAGATGTGGGCCCAAATTAATTAATTATTTTCTTTTTCATTTAAATTAAATAGAAAAAACATAAAACATAAATCAGAAAAGCATTACAGCCATTTCAGTTTACCGATGGACCAAATCCGCAACGAAACTAGCTCATAAGGACCACTAATCCAAAAAATTCAGGGTTTTGACTAAAACCCCCAAAAAATGTATACCACAAGGACCATTTTTGCAATTTTAAGGGTTTTTAAAGTACATTGTTAGGGAATTCCATATCTTAGATGGATTGGAATGAACCTAGACTATTTAGGTTGCATGTGGCCCTATTGTATTTAATATGTTGTTGGTTACTATGTTCCATTATGTGTATGAGAATTTATGATGGTTAAATGCTAGATTCTTATTTTTTTATGTGAGTGGTGTGTTAGGGCCATGATAAAAAGAGTGTTTTGTGATGATTCTATGTGATGGATGCTTGCCATGTTTTCATGGAAACACTTGTCGATGATGATTAGGACAAAGCACGCTAGTGATGTTGTCAAGGCATAATGATGATATATGCATGAACTTATTTGTTATGTAAAATGTTTTAACTTGTATTTACTTGTTTACATGTTTACATAAGAAGTAATTTAGCAAGTAATATGCTTCAAAAAGATGATAATAAATATGCATGATTACTTATGGATGTCATTTGTGTAATCCCTTAAAAGATGAATTAATAATTAATTCATTAAAAGAGGAATACACTAGTGGGAAAAGGTTAGCAACCTAGACTTAGGTGTGTACCATATCCGAATAATATGATGGCATTATGGATTGAAAGATACCTATAAGATAAGAGCTTAAGCCAACTTTGACGTTGAATGGTTTTTCTAGACAACCACTTGGGGCATGGTCCTAGTGCACATTGGTATACCGAAAATGGAGTGGTGTTGATGATTGATGGAGCATCTACCCAAACACCACGTGGGATTTGGTAGGTGTAACTTGAAGGAATTGGCACCGCTCGCACCAATCCTAAACGACATCACATGTACTATTATATGCGACGTTGGTGTAGCGAACACGACAAAACTTGGAGCAATGTTACAGGTGAGAATCACATCTCACTTAGTGCATTGGGTCGTGCCAGTCATGTTAGTAACGAATGAGATACTTACCTTGGGGTTAATGACGAATATATAGACCGATATATACCATGTATTATAACAACAATTACAAAGATGATTAAGAGGAGAGTAATTCTTAATGATGATAATGAAGATTAATATTATTTAATAATATTATAGTGATGAATGAAGTTATAAAAGATGCTTACAAAGATTAATATGGAAGTGTAACTAAATGAACAAGCTCTAAAGATGAATAATATTTATTGAGCTTCATTGTGTTGAATATGTGAAGTATGTGATTTCATGCTATCTGAGTTTTTTTAATGCAGGTTTTCATGATGTTTTGTTTGACCCATTTGGGATATGTGCATTCCATTACACTGTACGTATGATTATCTCACTTATCATTTTATGACACTTGTTTCTTTGCATGTTATTGGCCTTGATTGGAACAGGTAACATGATATGATGCCTGGAGAGGATGGTGACCTTTTGGGTATTTATATTCTAGTTTATGCCTTAATATTGATACCATTTTGGACATGATGTTGAGTTTTCATCACATTTGCTTTGGAGGATTTAATTTGGTGTAAGTTTTGAGAAATTTTATTTTGATGAACTTGTTTTGATAATAAAGTGACATTGGTGATGTTTTCATAATATTTAAATTAAGACTTTCGCTAATATATTCTGGTTAAAATGTGTACAAAATAAAAAGAAATTTTTTCGGTGAAAAATCACGGTGTTACAAGTTCTTTAGATGGTTCATCCTTGGAAGTATCCTTGTTATATTTGGAAGATAGGGGATAGAGAAGTTTGGAGACTACTAAACGATCGACATGGAAACTAAGGGTTTCTCTGCTACGACGGTAGCGAAGCTATTGGTTTTTTGTTCTTTTTCGGATTTATGTAAGTTAGGAAGATCTAGAATAACAGATTTAAAGTATTATGATTATGTATTGTTTTGGAGTTGGTATAAGTATTATAAGGCACTAGGTATCTGTAGCAAATCTTGAGGACATTCTTCAATCTCTAAAAGTCTCAACCATTGTAGTTTGTCAAACACCTTGCTCAAGGTTGGTTGTGAATCGACCCGACCATAACTAACATAGATGCGTACTCTAGGTTTATTTATGGTAGGTCTTATTTATAGTACCAACCTTCCTCAAGGTGTATGACCTAAAGGATTGAATTTGTAGTTTTAGTTGAAGATATGCTAAAGTTTTAATAAGTATTCTCATCGTAGGTCTCCGTGTGTGTGTGTGTATATATATATATATATATATATATATATATATCTAACTTTTATATATGAGTGTTGGTGAGGTCTACAATATTATTAGTTTTTTTGTACTCCAAGACTATCAAGTACTGATTAGGGTCAGAAAAAAAAAGCACCGGATGGCAACATCATTTTAGCATATAGATGTTTTGAAATCCAGCAACTCAAACAACACTTCAAACCAATTACCACTCCCGTAAATATTCAATACGTAGGGTAATTAATATAATAATTTTATTATGATGCTATTGATATAGTTGTATTCTTGTTTTGAGGATTCAACTTCTCTTTAGTCAATTTAGCTCAGATAGCAATCTGTCACACTCCTGGCCAAGGCGGCGTAACATGTCAGGTTTAGTTCATGGATGATAGTTTATTTTATTTCCTTCTTTTTTACAGTTTAGTTTAATATTTTTATCTCTTTTTATTAGTATTGCACTGTATATTATTTATTTTATTTATCGCAGATTGTACCGGGTACTTTCTATTTTGCATGAGGTATTTTGCAGGGTTTTGGAGCTCGTTGCAGTTGTGGATTAGCTTAGAGATGGGCTTTGTGAACTTTCGAGGCATTATTGGGCTTTCTGGATCCGTCAAAGAGGAATTGGGCTTAAAATGTTGAAGACTTGGATGAAGTAGGCTAATGAAGATGGGTCTTGGATTCTTATTTTCGGCTTCGTCTATCCATAGTTTGAAGCTCTAAGAGGATTGGCCAAATTTGACTCATGTGAGGTGTGGAGGGGACCAAGGGAATCTTGAGTAGTGGGGTGGTGTAGTGGAGAAAAAAGAGCCAATAACATTCTAGCAACACTTGCGAGGGTATTCGCACAACTACACACTTTGGGGCTTTTTGGTCATTTTGCTCATGATTAACTTTGGGGATTAGGTCTAGAAGCTCATACTTTGATTTTCCACCATTAGAGAGCATTGGAGATGATTTTTGGGAGCTTTATACACATTCTTCTCATCTTTCTACCAATTGTTTGTTTCTTGATGAAAAAAACACTTTTGTGATTGTTATCTGGTTGCCGTGAGTGGCTAGTTTCTTTATTTTGGTTAACTTTGGCTAAAACCTTCGAATATTTGTAGGTTTTGAAGGATTCATGATTGATTGTCATTTATCTTATGTTTATGGTTCTAGTTCATATTTCTTATGCTTATTTAATACTTTGATTATGAGCTTGGTACTTGAATGAGCAATTGTTGGTTTATTTCTTTGGTTTAGCATTGAATCATTGAATTTACTTAGAACAAAGGCTTTATGATGGTAGAAATCATATCTATCTTATGGATCATAACTCCTTTATGGACGTGTAAGCATTGACATCCTCTAGGAATTGTGGATTCCTTAATTCTTAAGGCTAATCAACTTTATGGGGTTCGATTGCTTCAATTGAATCCTTGATTTTGATTAAGAAGGTGTGTTGTGGGCTTCCCCAACCTCCATACTACCTATGAGGAATCTTGGCATATCATGCTTCATGATTGCTATAACCAATTTTGTTAGGACATGATTTCTGGTTTATACTTTACTTTTGATAGATTTTAGAGTTCTCGATATAGGACCGAAAACTCCATGTTTTTGGTGGTGTTTGGACCAAAATCACCATGTGATTTCGGTGGGCTTAATGAGGATTTCGGTTGAGGTCTTGGGATGGGCTTTTGTAATTTGGTCTAGGTATATATATATTGTATTGCTTCAGCCATGTTTATAGTTAGTCAATCAGAGAGTACGTGTGTGCTTCATAGAAACAGCGAGGAAAGGGTTTATGTATTAGACAATTATAATCTATAATTGTATGCATTGAAACCTTTGAAGATTTGTGATTGTGTTCTTAACTCGTTATAACTGTTTTGCGTTAATCATTAGATTGGGATTCCGCACCAACTCTAGTAATTTTGATTGATACCTTAAGATCGGGTTTTACAATTGCTATCAGAGCATGGATTGGTATCAATCAAACTAGCAAGATATTAACTGTTTCTTGGAGGTTTTCTTGGTCTTTTTAGTATTTTTGAGACGAATGTTTTTGCTGTTGTTCTTCGTGTTCTTTATTGTGTTGAAGACTTTGATCGAATTTGGTCTTAATTAAAATTAATTTCGTGTTTTCGGGCGTCTTCGACCAAGTCTAGGAGTTTTCGGCGGCAATCTTCGGAGTTCTTGGTTCGGTTTGAGAGGTCTCGGCGGGCAACTGATCGATCTCGGTTAGGGTTTCCAGCTTCTCGGTCTCAGGCTCGGTGTTCTCGGTCTTAACTTCAAGTTCTCGGAGGCAACTCACTATTCTCGGCTAGGTCAATTTCGCTTCTCGATGCTCTTGGGTCTTCAGTCAACATCTTCGGAGCAACTTCTCGATTATTGAAGATTTCGGTTAAGGTTCTCGATCAGGAAAACCTTGTTCTCGGTTAGGTTTCTCTTCGGACAAAGAGTTGATTTTCAAGGTTTTCGGTCAAAGGGCATCTATCTTGGTTTTTGGATCAAAATCCTTTTACACAATCAGATTCCTTTCGTTGGTAAATAATGAGTTCCTACAACAATACCAAGAAGGTAAGTGAAACCCATGCTCTCAGTCTTATGAAGATAAAATAAATAAATACTGTGAGCATAATGAGTTATTAATTAGGGAAATTGAGGACCTTAAATATGAAGGATATACTCTTAGAAAGGCCCAAAAACCCTTAAAAGAAAAATTAGAGGCCCAAACCAAAGATCTAAAAGGAATTAAGGAAGAATGCGACACTAAATGTGAACACCATGATTATGCTCAAGAAAAGATTGCAGTCTAACTGCCGAGCTTGATACACTAAAAATTAAGTTTGAAAATTCAGATTTTAATTTTAAAAAATTTGATGTGTCAAGTAAGAAAGTTGAGACAATGATTGAAAAAAAACTTAGATGGCAAGGTAAAAAGAGTGTAGGTCTTGGTTATGATAGTTCCTCCTCCATTCAATGATAACTACACTTTTACTCCTTTAACCAAGGAAGAAATGGAAAGGGAAGCACACCTACAATATGACAAACCTACTATAATTGAGACAGTAAATAATGATAGTGTGAACGATACTAATGTTTCTACCTCATGTGCAGATAAGGTCTCAGTGCAAGATGGGCATGAGCAGAACAAAAATAATTCTAGTTTTGCTGAAAATGATTCAAAAACTTGTGATGATGATACTCGCACTGTTGAAAAATTCAAGCCACAAAAATCTGTTAAACAATCTAATAAATGTTCATGTGCTTGTGCTTGTGGAATTTCCTTGAAACAAACTTTATTTGGACAAGGACCAAGTCACAATCTTATTTATTTAAAAAGACAGACTTGTTTTTACTGTGGGACTCCCGGTCACATTGCTAGAAATTGCCCACATCGTTCATATGTTCCATACTATGAACAAGGTTGACAGAACGTGCCAAATGGGAGATCTTCCAAAAAAATCCTTCAAGCTCACGTTCACGCAGTGGTGATTGGAAAGCTAAAAAGGCCAAAAATCAGACTCCTAAGGACAAAAAGGGTATGTCGGAGAAGAAGCCTAATTTGAAAGATGGTTCAGCCAAACCGAAATCGGTAAGGTTGAAGTCAATCCAAGGGTTGTCCTCTAGCTTACACTCACAACACAAACCCAAATCAAAAGGAAGTCCCAGCCTAAAAAGCAATTGAAAAAGGTCCCATTTGGTCCAACAAGAAAGTACCCAAACCTAATTACCAATGGGTTCCCAAAGGTCACATTTCAAAATCGTTCAAAAGTCCTGTAACTTCTTTATGTTCTTTTTCTAATAAACAGGATATGTCATGGGAAAGAGTATCTTGTGTAGATAGTAATGGTAAATCCAGTTTCAAAATGGAATGGGTTCCAAAAACCAACTAATCCCACACTATGTGTCGGAGCAGCTGTTCCAGACACATGACATGAGACATCTCTCAACTGCACGACATTCAGAACTTTAATTGAGGGTATGTGGCCTTTGCAGGAAGGAAGAAATAAAAGATCACAAATGGGGACCGTACTTAACGACGTGATGAATTTTGAATATGTTAACTTTGTTCCGGAATTGAAACACAACTGAGGCTGAATATGTTGCTGTCTATGCGTGATGTTCTCAGGTCATCTGGATGCAACTTCAATTGCTGAATTACGGTTTGAATTTTCTTGATACTCGTGAGTTTTCTTAAAATGATTCGTTTCAAAGACTTTTTTTTTATTTAGTTTGTTTAAATTTGCGCATTTATTTTATTTTCTTTCTTCCCTCTGCATAAATTTAGGGTGAGAAATCAAAAATATAAAAAAAAAAATTTAAAAATTTAAAAATTATAAAATAAAAATTCCAAAAACATGTCTTTTTTCATAAGTGTTCTTGGGAAGTGATATGCAGTTTAGTGTTAAAGGGCAATATGAAATACGTGTAATGCACTGAAGCTGAATTGTTTAGACTCTATGTTCAATGTGCTGGTAGGCACGAGGATTCAAAATAAAAGGACTTGACACTGTTGACAATGAAAAGACTTGACAGTGTTAACTCATCTGGACTTAGATAGTTACATTTGGACTGACCATACAACACTTGGATAGATTGAGCAGTGAGATAAACAAGGGAGCCTACGTGATACATTAAAGTTACGTATCATCTAGAACTGTGGCTCAACACTTCTTCGACATATGGACTTATGTCCTTAATTTTGGTGTTGATAGGGTGACTGGGGGGGGGGGGGTTAATAAAGTAGGTTCGTGTGAATTTTTTTTTTCTTACCCTCTATGTCAGTCATATGTTGCCCCCTTTGCGTGATTGGAAGAGATCCGATCTGGGACGCAACGTATGCATCTCTATTTCTATGCATCTCTCTATCTATGTTAGTTATATGTTATCCCCTCTGTGTGATTAGAAGAGATCTGACCTGGGAAACAACATGTGTACCTTTCTATTTCTCCATCCCTCTATCTATGTTAGTCATATGTTATCCATCTGCGTGATTGGAAGAGATCCAACCAGGGATACAACATACGCATCCCTCTAAAATAATAGAACACTCACCTAAATTTCAGAGCTCTTTGAAATTCCTTGATTTCTAGGGTATGTCGTGAAGTGGGGAACATTTTGTAGTGCACTTAAAGTTGAATTGGTTCATAAGGTTGACTGTAGATCTCGCTGCTGAATTTAAGTGGACAACAATATCCTTGGTGCTCTTCAGCAAATTGGTCTATTTAGGAACATAATTGCAATCTCTTGTCACTTATAAATATGTCCAACTTGCAAATATCCTTTGTGTTTAAGTGGACTACAATATTGGTGATTGACCAGTGCTATCCATGCAGGTGTGTGCTGATAAACGATATTAAATTGCTTTACAACTTTTGATCCCAAAAGTTTTAAATTTAGTTATTAAAATTGTATTTGTTTTATTTTATTTTATTTTGCATTTATTTTGCATTCATTTCAAATTTTAAATTTTAGTTTTATTGTATTTCCAAATTTAGGGGGAGAATTAAAACCAAACAAAAATCATAAAATTAAAAAAAAAATCCAAAAATATGTTAATTTATGTTTTTATTTATTTTTCAGAAAATTCAAAAAAATCCAAAAGCATTGTTTTGAGCGTATTTTAAGACAAAACTGCAAATTTGGTCCTTGTGGTTTGGCAAAACCTTTGGATGGGGTCCAAAAAGTTTCTAGCTTGCACCAAAGGTCCAAAATCAAGGTTTTCATGGGTTTTTAGTCCATTCCGTCATTGACCGTTTGTTTGGGGCCGTTAGTGCCTTCACGTGCCCTCCATGTGAGGGCATTTTGGTCATTTTACGTACTTATTTTAAATAATATCATATTTCTCCTTTATATACATACTCATACGCAATCCTCTTCTTCTTCTTCATTTTTATTTACAGAGAAGCAACAAAAAGGGCTTCTTCTTCGTCTCTCAAAGGATTCTTCTTCTTCGTGTCTCGTCTACTTCTACTGCTACGAGATTCAAAAATGGTGCTCTGCTTCTGTGGGAACGTTGCTGTTGTGCGAACCTCATGGACTTCACGAAACCCTGGTCGTCGTTTCTATGCATGCCCTAAAATGGTAAGCAAACTAATATTAGGTTATGATATTTCGGTAGTTATGCAATAACTCTTCTACTTTAATGTATTTTTGTAGGGATCCAGATGTGGATTTTTGGGGTGGTTCGATCCCCCTATGTGTCAAAGATCAACTGTTATCATACCAGGACTGTTGAGAACAATGAATAGGTATGAGGTTGAAGTGGGCCAGCTGAAGATGTGTTTGCTTGTCTCGTGGGTTTTGTTTCTGTTGTTTGTGCTGTTTTGGAAATAGGAATTAGAGGTTAGGACTTTTTTGTTGGTAGTAACCACTTAAAAATGTGGTCTTTTGGTGCTAGAAGGTTTAATTGTGGTTTATATATGTTTTTGTTGGTAGTAACCACTTAAAAGTGTTATCTTTTGGATCATTGTATATGTAATGCTTTTATGACAATGGGAAGTGTAATGGTTTTATCCTTTTATGAATATGAAATTATAAAGGTTTGATCTTGACAGATATGCAAGTGTAATGGTTTTTCTCTACGTTTGAATATGCAATTGTAATGGTTTTATATGCATACATTAAGTACATTGCCATAACATCTTCATGCTTTGACAGTACAACATAAACAAATAACAAACAACATTACCAAAAGGGGACCATAACAGATAAATGCCAAAACACAATCATTACCAACAAAGGGCATTAAAGTACATTATCATAAGGGCATCAAAGTACATTATCAAAATGGATCAAAAAAAGGCAACAAAGTAGCAACTAAAGTGCATTAACAAGTCTTCACAAACATAAAAAGTACTTAAACATCAATTCCCATCTTTGGACTTGCAGGTCCTAGCATTGTGACCGTTTTGCTTACACTTACTACATGTCACAGTCAAAAACTTCCTGCTCAGTGATTGAGTTTCATTATCATTTTGACTTTGACTGTTTGCTTGCCTCTTACGTTGCTGGATTTCAATCCTTTCCTCTGCTGTAATCCTTCTTTTCTTTTTTGGCCTGCCTATAGCTTTGTTGTGTGGTGGAGGCACAAGAGTTGTTGGGCAGTCACTCTTAGGCCACATGGCTCTACCTTTGATAGGCTCCACCTTGAAGGAGTACATCTCTTTCCATGTATCAAGCCAATACACCTTATGCACATAGGTGTATAGTTCTCCCACCTTTTCATTATTGTCTGCCATTTCATTTAGGCTTGCAATTGCATGTTTGCAAGGAATTCCAGTAAGCTCCCACTTTCTACAACTACACTCCCTTTTCTCCATGTCCACCACATGTTGATCATTCCATGGACCTTTAACCTGATACTTTTGTCCCCCATTCCATCGTGCATGATACTTACTAGCTAGTGTTGTGTTTGATTCCAAAATCCTAGTACCAGTTGGAGTTAATGGACCTTGACACTTGTTTAACACCTTCATCACATTGCATACTCTCTTCATAAGGTACTCTCTGATGAACTCCAAACAACTGATAATGGGTTTGTCTCTCCCTTTAACAAGCTTGCTATTGAACACTTCACAAAGGTTATTCAATAACATGTCTGAAATTGCCCTTCCTAATAGTTCATTAACAAAACAACAGTTAGTGTATATCTATACTACAATAAAAAATAAGACAACAAATTGAGAAAATACCTGAAAAATGACTTCTAGCCCAATGATGTGGAGGGATTTTCAAGAGCCACTGATATGCTTCTATGTCATAATTCCTTAGCTCTACCATTACAGCTTCAAACTCTGGTATGGTGGTGGCTGTAGCACACCTCCAAAAATACTCCTTGTATTCTGTAGTCTTAAATCTGATCCTCATGTTCTGGTATATGTGTCTAATACAGAACCTGTGTTCTGCATTAGGGAACAATTGTTCTATGGCTGGTAGAAGACCCTGTTGTCACCAAAACAAAATAAGAAATTAGTCTGTAATGCAACTAGTATGCAATATTAAATGTAACTATAGTACCTTCTGTCTATCACTGATAAAGGTGAAGTTGGAATTTGAATACAAGTCAAGATCTTCTGCAAGACACTGAAGAAACCATTTCCAACTTGAAGTGTTTTCACTTTCAACAACAGCATATGCCAATGGGTAGGTTCCATTGTTGGAATCAACACCAACTGCACTTAGTATTTGACCTGGGAAAGGTCCCTTCACGAAGGCTCCATCTAAGCCTAAAAATTCTCTCAAACCTGCCTTAAAACCTTTCTTCAAAGGACCTAAACACACGTATATCCTTCTGAATTGCCTGGTTGGGGATGAAACCACAGGTTCTGAAACCACATCAATCTTTACAGTTGTACCTTCATTTGTCTTTTGTAGCTCTAGTACATAGTCTCTCAAAGCTGCATATTGCTTTACGTAATCCCCTGCAACATTTTTGGTGGCTAATGCTCTTGCCCTAAATGCTTTCTCTTCTGAAATACTAACTCCATAAGTTGATTGGAGTTGCTCTTGTAGGGCACGAACAGGCAGTCCAGGATTAGCTTCAATCTGATCCATAATACGTTTGGAAAGAAATGTTGTTGTGCAAGATCTGATTTTTCATGTTTGGAGGCAGATGTGTTTTTGATTATAGGTCTTAATAAACCAATAGTCCTGTTCACTTGACCTAGATGCATGAAGTTTCCATGTGCATTTAACTTTATCTGAGTTTACATCTTTACCCTTTACCTTTTTCCCAGAGGTAGGTCCACCTACCCCACTTGCATTTAAAACTACAGTTCCATCACAAACAGCTGTCAATCTACTCTTGTCATTTTTTGTGAATGAGATATTCCTCCTTGTCTCTAAAGCATGCAGGTCAATTTTGTCTTTCAATTCTTTCTTGGCTTTATATTTCTGCCCAATATGAAAAGCTACCTTGTGCACCTCACCAGCAGAACATAAGGTTTGTTTCCCCAGCTCTTTGATCATTTCTCTTCTTTTCCTGTTGTCCCCTGAGTCCTCACTTAATGAATCCCACTCGTCATTGTCAATTACCTCCAAATCATCTTCTTCATCACTATCTTCATTTCTTTGACCACCCATTCTTTGACATCCATTGAACTCTGCTTCTGTATCAATATTTAGATTGAAATCCTCCATGTCAACGTCAACATCTTCAATTATGTTGTCCTCATCAATCATAAAGTCACTATCTTCATCTTCACTGTTTTGATTCTCAAAATCAATGTCATCAGGCTCCTCTTGTCTCCACTCATCATTGAAAGGAATGTTATCTTGGCCTTCAAACCCATTAAATGGGATGCTATCTTGGTCTTCAAAAGGTTGAAAGTTTGTCATTAACTCATCATCTATGTTGATGTTAGTTGAAAATTCATTGACTCCTTGAGGATCATTATCCATGACAACTCTATACCCCTCATCTGCAAATCCTTCTACACCCTCACCATTGGATTTGTTCACATCAAGTTCTTCATTCACATCAATCTATTTGTTTAACTCTTTTTCTGCATCAACTACAACAAATTCATCTACAAATCCTTCTACACCCTTACCCTTATCAACTTCACCACTTGCCATTGTTTTTTTAGCACCTTCCCAATCCAAGTTAAGCTTTGTACTACAAGACGATGCCCCTTTACTATGTTTCCAACCTTTAGACCTACTAAATTCAGGTGTTGCTGATTTGTATAAGGTTAATGCTAACCCTAAATCACCCTCACCAACATCAATTTGGATTGGAGTTACCACTTCATGAGCAACTACAGGTGATGAGGGTCTAATGGAATCCTGCTTCTCCATGTCTTCTATTATAACCCTTCTTGGACCAGTTGGGGACATAAAATATGTAAGCAAGTTCGTTTGACCATGCTCTGTGTACACTTTAATCATTTTGTTATTATGGGTAACATACCGTGAGAGATTACGCACATCATCATTGTTACCTAATGCTCGGAGTCCAAAGTCAAATCCTTCATTAGGCAAACGGAAATGGTAATACATGATTTCAGTACCATCATACCCTAATTCTCTCATCATCAAGTCTAGTTCATGAACAGAAAATTCATCAATGTCGACAACATCAAAGTACCTTACTTGGCCATTAATATACCTGATATTTGGAAACTTTGTGAAACTCCCTCCGTGATGAAGTTCAATAGAGAATATGTTGGGGTAACCAGCTTCAAAACAGAAAGAGACGATTGTTAGTTACAGTTTTTCAAATTTTGAAGCTTGATCATAAAATACAGAGTTTTTCTAAGTTTGAATCTTACCATAAACTTCTTGAACGTTGACAATCTCTCCAACATTTCTAAGTCCCCACATTTTCAAAAGCAGGAACACAATCCAATTTTCAGACGATCGTTAGGGTTTTTGCGTTTGAATCAAGAGGTATGAGTAGAAGACGAAGGAGTGAGTACAGTCTGCAATCTAATTAATTGAAGTGGCGGCAACGGAGGCTAGGACCTAAAATGACCAAAATGCCCTCACATGGAGGGCACGTGAAGGCACTAACGGCCCCAAACAAACGGTCAATGACGGAATGGACTAAAAACCCATGAAAACCTTGATTTTGGACCTTTGGTGCAAGCTGGAAACTTTTTGGACCCCATCCAAAGGTTTTGCCAAACCACAAGGACCAAATTTGCAGTTTTGTCGTATTTTAATTTATTTTTTATTCTTACTTGTTCTATTGTGTGCTAAATTTATTTTATTTTTATTTTATCTCAAAATTCCATTTGTCTTAAAACGCGAATTCAAAAGAAGAAGAGACTGAAGGAGACTATATCGGAATTTTCTGAGCAAGGAAAAGAAACTTGGAAATGAATTGACGATCATTTCACTTCACATTACTTTCACAAGGAATTGAAGGCATGAAAATGTACAAACTGTTAGTTAGGCAGTATCTTTCTAAAAACTGTCGTATTGAAGGAATTTAAAGTCTGAAACTATACAGATTGTCAAAATTGGTCTTGTCAGTTATCTTTACCTAAGAACTGTCATGGCACCAGGGCGATTCACCCTACCGGGAAATACATAGCGCTGAACATCCCACGCAGGGTCTTGACAATCTCTTTGTCATGCAAAACTGCGGAGAATCAAATGTATTCTCAGATACATTCTTTGTTGGCAAGGAATTAACGGTGTTGGCACTAGGGCGATGCACCTCGCAAGACATGATTATCGTTGAATGTCCCGCCAAAGGGCCTTGACCTTGTGTCATGCTAAACTATGGAAATATGTCTTTGGATATTTTTATCACAAGATGGTTTTGTGAGTTATTCCTAATTAACTCTCATTGGCACTAGAATGGTACACTTAACTGAGATTCAGAAACCATTGAGCTTCTCGCCAAGGGCCAAGTTAACTTGTTAACTTGAAAAACTGTATTGAGATCTTTGATTGAGGATATGCAGGGGCTAACATAAAAAATAGCCATGAGTAGTTCTACGATATTCAACAAATCGTAGTGCGTTCCTCCGTGTTTACACAGATACTGTGAGTTGTCTCTTTCTGAGCCAAGGTTGGGTCCTTGAACAACTTTGGTGAAAAGGGTCTTTATGACTCTGTGATCTACATGATTCTTTAGTCATTGTTACTTTTCAAGACATATCTATGACCGTTAAAGAACATTCATTCGAAGGAACTAGAAGTGAAGATTATTTTTCAACACTCAATCTTTCAAACCCAGAAGCAAGGTGAAGTTGTATTTGAAGTTATGTGTCTAATTGCATTGAATCCTCCTCAATCAATTTGTTGCTATATATGAACCTGCTGAAGTGATCCAAATGAATCAATCTCTTTGTAATTATATTTGAAGTATTTCAAATCTGAAAGTGCTGATTTTCAAGAACCTTTACAAGAAACCTCTATACCCAATGTGCGTTCAAAGTCAAATTTTCAAAAGGAAGTCCAACTGCTTAAGATAAAGTCATTCGCGTAGAAATTCATATGTTCATCTTGAAGTTGTGAAGAAATCGAAGATAAAAGCTGAGAGTTAAGAACAAAGAGAAGATTGAAAAGAAAAGAAAGCTATAAATCAAGGGGGAGATTGTTAGGACATGATTTGTGGTTTATACTTTACTTTTGATAGCTTTTCGAGTTCTCGGTCTAAGACCGAAAACTCCATATTTACGGTGGTGTTTGGGCCGAAATCACCATGTAATTTTGGTGGGCTTAATGAGGATTTCGGTTGAGGTTTTGGGCTAGGCTTTTGTAGTTAGGTGTGTGTGTGTGTGTATATATATATATATATATATATATATATATATATATATATATATATATATATATATATTATATTGTTTCGGCCGTGTTTATAGTTAGTCTATCAGAGTGTTTATGTGTGCTTCATAGAAACAGAGAGGAAAGGGATTATGTATCAGACAATTATAATCTATAATTATATGCATTGAAACCATTTAAGATTTGTGATTGTGTTCTTAACTCGTTATAATTGTTTTGCGTTAATCATTATATTGGGATTCCGCACCAACTCTAGTGATTTCGATTGATACGTTAAGATCGAGTTTTACAATTTTGGGATGAATGATAAGCTTCATTTTGAATCCTAATGATAAACACACAAATGTTCATTGTGTTGAATTGACTTAGTTGACCAATTATCTCCAATATTTGAGCATCTCACCATCTTTCTTAATTGCAAGCTTTTTAGTTATTTAAGTCTTATTGTTTTCAAGCAATCTTAAAACCCCCCTTTTTAGTTTAATTGTAGTTAGTTAGTTTTATTACACTAGTTCTATTGGATTGCATTAGTGATTGAATATATCCATTCCCCCAAGGATCGATACCACTTTTTACCATTATATTACATTTTATTTGCAAACAAAGGGTGTAATTTGCTTTGTGGACTTAACATCCCACCAATTTTTGGCGTCGTTGCCGGGGGAATTGGTTATTGTTATTTGATTTTTATGCCTAGGTCTACAAGAACCGGTGAATTACTCTACACTCCAAAGATTGAAAAAGACCCAAAAGGGTTGAAAAAGTTAGCCAAACAAGCAAAGCAACAACAAGTCGTTCAAGCTTTTTCCTCTTCTCCACTAATAAACATAGAAGATCAAGTTCATACTCCAACTGATACCGACACCGAACCGAGTTCTCCAATTGTTGGTCATTATTTTAAAGACATTCCATTTGAAAACTACATAGCCATGAATCACACTCCACCTCACAATCCCAAACTAAACCCAAATAATCAAGATGCCAATACCCCACCCCAACAACCAAGACAACAACAACAACACCAAAAACCTCTCATAGATATGCCACCTTGGAATCAACCCCATCCTCACCCAAATCAACCCAATTATTAACAACCACAACCACAAAACCAAAACTTCCACCAAAATAACCAACTTCAAAACAATGCTTTTCAAGTTCAACAACAACAAGCATATATACCAAATTAATCCAATTATCAACAACCTCCAATGTGCCAACACCCAGTGTACCCACAACAACAATCCCCTACAACCAATATCCTAACCACCAACCTTGTCCACCACAAATATACAAATCACCAACAATAACCATACCCACCTGACCAAAAACCTCCTAATTACATGCAACAATACCCCAATCCACCTAATCCCCCTCATGAGTTGACACTTCGAAAAATGATGGAGACGAATGTTACTCATACAGCTCTTGGTATTGTTTATCTTGCAAATCGCCGAGGGATTGAATTGAAGTCAAGTTTCATACATCAACTCACCAAGTTCACTGGTTTGGATAAAGAAGATTCTCAAAGGCATTTGAAGTCTTTTCATATGATATGTGTGTTGGATTAGGTGTCTAGGCCCATAACTATAATTGGTATGTACTTGACCCGAGAGTAGCATGGTCCATTTGGGTTGCCTTCACCAAAATAATCTGATAGGATGTATATTATGAGAAGGAGGCTATTTATGATTTACTATTATATTATAAGTATAATACATTAATTGAGAAATCATAATATTTATTAGTATTGATCAAGAATTAATTTGGAATAAATTTAGTGATCAAAAGAGATTAATTAAATTAATAGGGAATGATTATGTAAATCAGTGATATATATAGTGTTTGGGCTATTGATCCATGATGGGATAAGTTTATGTAAGTATCCATGAAGAGTTAGCCCACATGAGATATGGATCATAACCTAATTGTATGGATTAGGGTTTACCCATGACTCTTGGAATCCTACATTATATAAATGTCACCCCTTAGCCAAAATCGGTTCACCTTAATGAGTTCTGAGAGAACCCTAGCCGATTTTGGAGTGTCTAGCCTCTCTCTCAAAGTTTTCCTTTGTTCATGGTGTTTATGAACCATTTGAGGCATCACACTTGAGGTGCTAATCTCTTGAAAGGCCAAAACTACAAGCTACGATAACTAGGTATTTTCTAACTTGTTTTCATGATTCATGTACCAAAATTGTATGCTAGTTATAGGCTTCATGCTTTGGAATTTTATTGCATGTATAACGAGAGAAAACTTAAATCCAAAGCATTAGGGTTGTATGTGCACCATAGAAATTGACATATCACGAAACTCTGAATAAGGAAGAAGATGAACTGGTTGAATTTGTTGAGCTTGAATTTGATCCTCAAGAAGATGATGTTGATGACATCGCAATCATGTCAGGCAAGCAATATAAGATTCTGATCTCCAAACTCAAAACTATTTTACATTTTTTTAATTATAATGATAGGAAGTCTTATGTGAGTGGTTAAGAGGTTGATTTTTTTTATTGAAGTCTTAAGAGTCAAGTATGAAGACTTTGATAAATAATGATTTTATGAGTTTAGAAGAACTTCTTGCAAATCAATCAAGTTCTTATAAATATGAAGTCAAGGAAAATACAAAATGTTGCTCGTGAATGAAGTACATTGTTTGAACTGATCGTACTATAGGAGCCACACGAACTTTGATTAAAGTTGTCTGAGCCCTTAATAAGGCAAATGCTAGAGAACTGAAGCTCAAGAAGGAATCTGATAGCAAGGTGTTTACAAATATTGAGAATTCTATTGCGATTTTTCATGATTCTTTATCGAACCTTTTATTTTCCATCAACTTCAAGAACAAATGTCGTATGTGGTTTCTTCTATGGAATCATGCTTTGAATCTCAATAGGAATCAATCTTGGATCTTGTTCTTCGATTACCCACCAATACCCCACTCCCATTTATAAACATGTCAAAAGGGGGAGATAAGGAGGTGGTTCATCGAAAGATAGTGGTGAAGATAAAGGAAATGTAGTTAGGAGGGTGTTTCCTACTAAAATTTCAACTTCACTATAAATAAGCCATTATGAAAACTTTGAGAATAACTACTACACAAAATATCGAAGTTGATATGTCAAAGATACAATCAAAGAAAGGTAGGAGTGTAAACGAAGGAGGCTCTGGTTCATCATCACACAAACCTGTTACGACTTCTGATCCAAACGAAAAGGGAAAATATGTTCATGTGGAACCTACTACCGAAGAGAAGAAAAACCTTTAAGAGCATGAGTTTAAAAGAATGAAGCAATTAAATAGCATCATGTCAATGAGAGAGAGTGCCCTAACTATTCTTGATAAGGGAGATCCAAACAAGGTGCGGTGTTATGAAATAATTAAAATCTGGCGTATAGCGAATTTGATGCGTTTGACAAAGTTCCAAATAATTTTTTTTCCATTGAAGACTCAGACTTCAATCAACTGGACTTTCCAATTAATCATCCGTGCTCACTTTCAATTAGTTTAAGCTTGCTGAGAGTTACAAAGATATCGGAGATTATAAGAAAATGAACATTTGTTTCCATGATGTTCTTGGCATGAAGGAAAAAAATGTCTAGTCTATGGTGAAAATTGTCAAATTGATATCAATAACTCCTAATGTTAGGTTCGAAGGAGTCCTACAAAATTATCGATATAGTTTTGTCAGAGTAACCAACAGTATGGTTGAGTTCACTATTGCTAACTTCCCTTTGATGAATTTGAGTGATCTCATCACAATTACGAAGATGATTGGGATATGAAATCACCAGGTTCAAGACAAAGCTTTGTCCATCTTTGGATATGGTCATGTCAAGAGCTTCTTAGACTATTATTATGCTAATCTAGCATTAACAGATTTTGAGTTTTCTACTTTCTACAACCAAAATTGAAAGGTTCCCAAGTCATTATTGAAAGGGGAATTCAACATTAATGACTATGAAGATGGTGAAATCATCAATCATCCTTTGGGAGTTATTTTTCAAGGGAAGAATATGAAGGGTGGGAAAAAGAAGTTTTTCTTTCGTATTGACGATGTAGAAAGATACTCAAATCATAATCTTTCTAGTATCCTTCTTCATATAAAAAATTGCGAGAAAAAAATTGAAAAACGATAGACCGGAGATTAGGAAGATCATCATCTGGTATATGGAAATTAAAAGAGTTTTACAAGTGATAAAGACACTACCTACAGTCTAAAGATTCACTATTGATCACAAAGGTGTAGATTGTAGAGTCATATTTGTTGTGATATATCAAGGCTTAGGTAGTTGTCTTAATAGTAAATGTTAAGTCAATATCGAAGGTCAACATGACTTTGATTATTTAGGTTTTTTACTAGGCACTTTTGTAGGTTCACTATTAATGTTGAAGTCCTAGTATACATTTCTCATCCGTTGGGTACAGTATAAATAGTGTAGGTGCATAAGTATTTTGTAACTTTTGCATTTCATGCATTGTGCTTTCTCTCTCAGCAATTATACTTGTACCAATTCGGATAAATACGAGCTAAAACAAGATCTTATTTACATAATGTGTTCATTTGTACTCTGATTTCTTTTATGATTGATTAAACTTCCTTTCAAAGATGCTCAGTGTCTAACTCACCAAACATCAACCTGAAACTAAAAGCTGCAGCCACTGATGTGAAGATGAGGGGTCATCTGATGTCATTCATGCAACCAAGCTTAATGATAAGATCTTCATATAAGAAAGTTGCAGAGAGTACGTTGAAGAAGAATGAAGCATGATCCTGAACCTTGTTCTTGAGAATAAGAAGAAATGATTTATAGATCATCATATAATATAATCAAGCAATGTATACTCCTTTCGAATTTTTTTTAATAAAAGACTTATTTTTTGTGTTTTTTTTAAATGAAGAAATCTTAAGACATGTTTTTGAGTTTATGAAAACAAAACATAAAGTACTAGAAATACAATAAAAAATTAAAAAAAGGTACATAAACTTATATTTAAAAAAACCTCAAGATATGGAAATCATGCCCAATTCACCAATAAGGGAAATAATATTTTGTTCATCTAGCGTCTTGGTGAAGATATCAACGAGTTGGTTATCAGTGGGAATATACATCAAATCGATCTTTCCTTTTTGCAAGTTATCCATGATAAAGTGGTGCCTAATCTATATGTGTTTGGTCTTAGAGTGCTATACGAGATTTTGAGTGATAAGAATAGCACTTATGTTATCACAACAAACCGGAGTCTTCGAATCTTTGAAGCCATAGTCAAGAAGCTGATTCTTAATCCAAAGAATTTAGACACAACATTTACCAGCAACAATATACTCAACTTCAGCAGTTCAACAAGCTACATATTATTATTACATGCTTGACCAGTTAATCAACCTATTCCCCAAGAGCTGAAAACCACCATATGTACTTTTTCTGTGACAACCCGAAATTTCCATTCAAATCAAACCATATCAATCCAATAGAAGTAGAGCAGTTGCAGTGAAAATTCAGACTTATGGAATAAGTTTGGCAGTGTTAGGGTTTTACACCTAAGGAGTTATTAGGAGAGTGGGTGCACTAGGATTTTGTGCAACACTGTAATTCCATTACTCTAGGTCATTAGAATCCATTCCGAGAATAGAAATATTTTCTGCCAAAAATCTCTAGACTATAAATAGAATTCTGAACCAAATTGGTTCATTATTTGATTTCCATTTAGAGAAAAGCCAAATACTCTCTCACGGATCTTCGGGTTTTCATCCCAGATTGTGAGTCTACTTCCCTAAATGTGTTTTAATACTTGTTATATGCTTTATAACATTGTTTACATGTCCAAAACACAAGATCCGGGAGTTTACCGCCCAAGAACGTTCTTGGGGAGTAAACTCCAAAATCAAGCCTAAAGGCCACCTAGTCCCATTTCCGTGTTAGGCATCTAACTAGGGACTTAGTGTATGATCATTAGAGGCTAGAAACAAATCAAAATCACTTAGTTTGAGCAGTTTACGGCCAAGGAACCACCTCTTGGGCCGTAAACTCCAAGTAAGGGGCACAAATGAGTGTCTAGTGATCCTTTAGCCTTAGAACAAGAACCTAGAAGCCTTAAACAAGTGTTTTAGACAAACAAAACAATTAGAAAGCAACTTTGGAAAGGAGTTTACGACCAAGATGCTCCTTAGGTTGTAAACTCCACGATTTAGGGCCAAAACCCCTTCAAACTCTTCCTAAGGCTTAGTCTTCATTTTTGGCAAGTACCTTAATGTGTTTAGGACCTAGAAAACGCATGAAAAGCATAAGTGTTGAAGAGTTTACGGCCAAGAGTATTTCTTGGGCCGTAAACTCCTTTAAAGGGGTCAAAGGATACCCTAGACACTTCCTTAGGCCAAGAAACTTTTAGGGCAAGTACCTAGATGAGATATGGACTAGTTAAAATTCTTAGAACCTCATGTGTGAGGGAGTTTACGGCCCAAAGAGTTCTATGGCCGTAAACTCCATCAAATGGTTCCATTTAGTGCCTTAAACCTTCCTTAAGCCATGTGTTGAAGCCTAGACTTGTTCCTAGAATTGTTAGAGACTTGAAAGGACAACAAGAACCCTCCCAAGGGAGTTTATGGCCGTAAACTCCAAGGGAAAAGGGTCTTTGGGCCGTAAACTCCCCTTAGGAGTCAATATGGTACCTTAAACTCTAGTATAGCCTTGAAACAATTCCCCTCTAAGGTTGTAGTACTTCTAAACTCCATTTCATGACTTGTTTGAGAGTTTACGGCCAGCAGCTTACTCCCATGGGCCGTAAACTCTAATAAATATGGTCTTTTGACCTTAAACTTCCATTAGGGGCATTGCACTTCTTTGTTGCAACCCATTAGCCTCCTAGCACTTGACCAAAAGTGTTGTCCTCGCGCTTAAATGTTATTACTTGTATAATTAGTGTTATAATCACTAATTATTTATATACATATGTTTCATATGTAATTAGGATCATTGTGTGTGTCTAAGTCTTCACTTGACACCAAGCACTTGTCCGATCCTTCCGTACGATAACAACCCGTTCAATTCCAGTCACATACTGCAGGTGAGTTCATACCCCTTAACTAATGTTTTAAACTGTTTTAAATGTTTTATGGGGGGGGGATACAAGTAGAATCATGCTACTTTTTATGTGAATCACATGTGATTAGTAAGTAGGATTATATTACTTATTACATCAATCACATGTGATTAATATACAACATTCAAAAGATTTGGCTACTCATTAGCCGTTTTACCAAACAGTTTCCTTCAAATGATTTTTATAAACATTTTATATGTTTTCAAACTACTTATTACACTGTACTTCTTACTCTGTTTATCATACTTCAAACTTATTTACAACCGTGTTTCAAACAAATGTTTCTTTATACTCAAAACTGTTTTATTATACTTATGCCTTCAAATTGTTTTATAGATTGACATCAAGTCGATCTTCTCTTAAAATAATATTTCTGTTTCAAATGTTTTCCAAAACTTATTCATGCTTTTATATTATAAATTGCATGCCTCTATATGTATAGTTATATAAGAAATGTTTAAAAGACTTAGGAAGACTATCCACCCTATTTCCTTTTCGCGCCTTGAGATGTGGTCTGGTGGGACATTGGGTATTCGTCCGAAAGTCGTTTAAGGATTTGTTATATATCATGTGTACATATATAGTCATAAAAGGTCCTTCCAATTCATCCTATGCCCTTGGGTAGCAAGGGTATACATCCACGTCCATACGTACCACGTAGATTACTAGTAAGCTACCATATGGGTAGTTCAGGAAGATACTAGAACCATTACTAGAACGCGATATCATACAATGAGTCAGTTCATTCATGAGTCAATACTTTCTAGAACATTACTGTACATTACATATACATCTATACTAGGACGAGAACATATACAATTGTACTAGAACGCTTACATTACTATACTTGCTAGATAGAGAGAACACACATTACAGCTAGCACACATAGAACATTACAACTCATTACATTGCTATACTTGGTAGAACAGTCCATTACATTGTAGCTAGAACAATACATTACATTTACATATACGAGAATACGTCGATTACTGTGATTTAAATCGGAGCATGACTTAAAACCTCATGACTTGAGTTGCGGCCAGAGTCTCTTGAAGGGGGAGCGTTGAGTTTGCGTATAGATTCTATAATGGATTGACTATCCTACGCCTTGCTGCTAGCTACAGCCGGACCTGCAGGTCTGCGGGTGCCAAACGTCATACATTGATTTCGACCATCCTTATGTCGATATAATCAGTCCATAGTATGAGTTTGTGTATAGATCTATGCTGGATTGACAATCCTACACCTTGCTGCTAGCTACAGCCGGACTTGCAGGTATGCGGGTGCCAAACGTCATTCCGTTTATTACGACCATTCGTATGTCGTTGTTACAGTCGATAGTATGGCGCAATTTATCACGTAATGCCTTTGCCCAAGATCCGGCCTGAGGTAGTTAGTACGGTAGTAGTCCTTTTAGAGCTACTTTTAGTACTACGTAAATTTTTCCAGTACATATTTTAGTGATAACCTCACTTAAACAAAGTTGTACAAACTATATTTTTGGCTAATGATAGTTATACTTTGGAAAAATACTTACTCTTACAAGAGACACACACACACGCAGAACAGTTAAGTCTTGGTAGAAGACTCCTTTGTTACTAATAGGAATCATAGGGATTTCTAGGGATTTTCAAACATTTACAGTTGAGCTACAAACATTTTCATACTTAAACTAGCTTTCTTTCAAAGTAATGTCAAGTCTTAAAAATTATAAGTTTTTACAAATTAAGACACATTAATACTTATGATCTCACCAGCTTTATAGCTGATACTCGCTTTCAAAATTACTTGTATCCTCAGGTCATCATAGACAGGTACCGATGCAAGGAGAAAGGAAGATGGAGATTGTCAAAGACTTATCTTTCATTTTGATTTATGCTTAAGTGTTATCAAAATTTGACAGAATACAATTGTATAATAATTATTTTATTAATGCAATGGATGATGTTGTTGCTTGTTTACTACTTTACATTGTTGTTGATACTATACATGACGTCCTCCGCCCCAGAACGTTTCCGCCGTTCTTGGTTTTGGGGTGTGACAGATTGGTATCAGAGCATTGTTTATAGTGAATTAAGTATATCAACCCATAAAAGATATACTAACTATAAATACATAAGGGATTAAAAATACTCTGACCAAGAGTTTATACTTTAAATAGTAAAATATTTAAGTAAGTATACGTGCTGCATTCATACTAAAATCAGTGTCATTAGGACAATACAAAAGAATTACGATTGTTGGGCAACACAAGTGGACTTAGAGACATATGGTCAAAACTGGGAAGATATAGCCTGATCACCTATATTATCCGAGGGTTGACTAGCATGTGCCTAAGTTTAAGTGTGTGGTTGCAACAATGCTAAAATCTTACCAACCCTACCACAATGAGAACAATAGAACATAACAATAAATTTAAAATACTATAGGTGTATTTTGGTGTTACTATAAGTACTTTATACTTGAGAATTAAAACGAGATCTTCATTACTAAGTTGACAGTTGCTAAGTGGATACACTGAGGCTACATGTAATTAGGATGTTATAGACTCAGAATCTGTGATAATTTTGCCTTACCCCTATTCTGTGTGAATAAGGAGTTAAGGTCACTTATTTAAAGGTCTATCCCGTTTAGATTACACATAGCTGGTATGCACTTCACAAATCGCAATGTAACTAATGAAGGTTTTCTAAATAATTATCTAGATAGTTCGTCTAATAATTATCCTTTTACCCTAAATTCTCGCATAGAAATCATAGCTGGACTCCATCCCCTTGACAACCAGTATCTTCCGAATGAAGTCATAGCTGGTTGGTTTGGAGAAGAACTAGAGAATGATCATCCTTTTCCCTGAATGATCACCGTGATGAAGACCTTTTGTATGATACTAACCTCGAGCCAGAGGTTGAGAACCTACCCCGAGCAGCTCCCGTTTCGATTCCTAACCCTCTTCCGGCTTTTCATGGCCCGACCCTGAGTGAGTGGAATGCTTGGAAACAGGGAGCCAAGGACAAGATCAGTTTATGCTATTTGATGTTGATCGAATCTTTTACGACTAGAGCAATGGGGGCTCAGCAGATAGAGTCTTGCCAACCTTGGTCCACAGAAGGGCCCAGAATGAGATTCAAGGCAAGACAGCCCGACATCAGATTTCAAAAATAGTCTCCTATGCTAGAATGCATACCCTCCGCACCGTTCGTCTAGAGGATGCTCACGAGAGATCAGTGAGAAATCATGAAACCCTATTGCAAGCACTGGCTGAATCACGAGCCGAAGTCATAGGGCTCCAAGTACGCCAGAAGGTGTTTGAAAGACACCTACTTAACATGGAACGTCAATTGGCTGAACTAATAGTTCACCAGAGGGATGACCGTCGCCCGTAGTAGACGCTTTACTTTATTTACCTTATAAATAGGAATCGTTTTCTGTCTATGCCCGATGTGGCATTTTCTATGAAATTATCTTGTTCCGCAAGTACTTTAGTTAGGTCTTTATGTTGTCAGGAGCTATCTTCTGTGGATATGATGTAAGACCTTTACAAGGTCATTTTCCCGAATCTTTACATCGTGAATATCAAAGGTATTGACAGCCGGCTAACTTCTGTGTCATTCTTCATCCGAGTACTTTTATCTTACTTTCATTGGAGTCTATCTGAATCATACTTTAGTCAAGTCATTGGACTATGGTGATTTATCTCCAAAGGCATTTCCAAGTCTCTTTCAGTGGTTGGATCTTGTTATTCACCAACCCACTATACCTCAACTCGAACGACAAACGTCTTGAGACCATTCTACGAACATACTTCCATTCCGTACTAGGACTGCATCATAGGGATGTAGGTCAAACCTTCGCGAACATACTTTCATTCTTTAACCAGGACTGCATCATAGGGATGTAGGTCAAACTTTCGAGATCATACTCTTACTTTTTCATGAACAATCTAAGTACATCAGAGTCAATCAGAACCGCTCACAAAATCTTTACTCTTTCGTGTTACAGAATCATGTCGTCATCCGGAAACAACCAGCCAAGCAACGAGACCTCTATTTTTCCGATGGACGCCGCCACTTTTCAAACGGCATTTACAGCTGCCGTAGTGGCTGCCGTAACCGCGGTCATGGCGCACCGTAGCGCTAACAGCACAGTCAATGCTGTTGATGGGAATGAAGTTTCCAATCGCGATATCCATCCAGGAAGACATCCAACAGTAACAGCCACAGGCTCGCAAAGCCAGAACGCAGAGAACAAGAAAAGAAAACGTCAAGTCAAAGTGGAACGCAAACGATTTCAGAAAATTGCCAGGCAACAGTCACAAACCTCTGCCATCCCGGTACCGAGTAGACCATATAAGGGAACACTCCCGAATTGCGACCGGTGCAATTACCACCACGAGGGAATGTGCCGAGTCTTGCAGTGCGTAAACTGCAACAAGAAAGGGCACATCGCCCGTTTCCGTAGAGCTACCTCCACCACTAGGGCAAGCCTAAATTGCTATAACTGTGGTGAGTTTGGGCACTATAAAAGAGATTGCCCGAAGAAGGAAAACAAGGAAAGAACCCGTGTTCCCATAACTCCTACCCGACACTTCGTTTCCTCCACTGATGTGGGTACTAGCCAGATATGTCACCAATGCGGTGAAATTGGACACCTCCACAAGGATTGCCCGATAACGTAGAACTCTGGCGCAGACGGGAGGATTCTCAGGATCACAGCTGCAGGAGAGCCTGCTCAGGAACCACGTTAATGTTATTAAGACGTTTCGTTGTAACAGACTTATAAACTACCTAGAACTAGTGCAACTAGAGTCTTACCTTTTGCGAGATCCTATCTGTATAGGGAGTCTCGTGCTGCGTATACTTGTCTTTTGTAGTATATCTTATTCGCAACAATAGTTTTGTGGTAAATCTGAAAGTACTGTAACTCTTGTTTATGGTTGCAAGGTTGTGTTTGGTCTGTAAACGTCTTATGTTTAATTCTAATGTCCTTAAAGTTTCTGTATGATTCCGACATTATCATGCAATCAGATTCAATTTGATCGACGCCGAAACAGCTTCATACGTACGTCCCTATCTTCTAGATCACCTTTCCAGCAAAGACGTCATATCAGAACCCCGAAGTACTCATTCTAGGAGTACCTCTTAGATATTTTCTTTCTAAAGAAATCCCCGAAGTGCTCATTCCAGGAGTACCTCTTAGTTATTTTCTTTCCAAAGAAATCCCCGATGTACCACTCATGCAGTACGTCAAGTTCAATCTAGGAATTCATACGGATGATCTATCACTGAGGAAGATATACATAAGAGTGTTATATAATCAAGGTTCTACAGGTTTAGAATTAATGATTTCGCCTTAACTCTTTTCCTCCTTGGGATGTGAGGGTAAGGAAGAATCAGTTATTCGACTACCTTTTCAATCTTAATTATATACGACTCATATACACGAAATTGTGATCGTGAAGCCCAATATGAATTCTAAAATGGACTTCAGGACGGAGAAACTGCCTAGGTATACGAGTAATCACATCGTCATGCGAACAAACTTA